>NC_051097.1:128538-216038 GCF_901709675.1 Syngnathus acus
CCCACCTCAGCTGTAGTTATCTGCAGTTCATCCAGAGTGATTATGGGCCTCTTGGCTGCATCTCTGATCAGTCTTCTCCTTGTTTGAGATGAAAGTTTGGAGGGACGGCCGGGTCTTGGTAGATTTGCAGTGGTCTGATACTCCTTCCATTTCAATATAATTGCTTGCACAGTGCTCCTTGAGATGTTTAAAGCTTGGGAAATCTTTTTGTATCCAAATCCGGCTTTAAACTTCTCCACAACAGTATCTCGGACCTGCCTGGTGTGTTCCTTTGTCTTCATGGTTCTCTCTGCGCTTTAAACAGAACCCTGAGACTATCAAAGAGCAGGTGCATTTATACGGAGACTTGATTACACACAGGTGCATTCTATTTATCATCATCAGTCATTTAGGACAACATTGGATCATTCAAAGATCCTCACTGAACTTCTGGAGTGAGTTTGCTGCACTAAAAGTAAAGGGGCCGAATAATATTGCACGCCCCACTTTTCAGTTTTTTATTTGTTAAAAAAGTTTAAATTATCCAATAAATTTCGTTCCACTTCACGATTGTGTCCCACTTGTTGTTGATTCTTGACAAAAAATTAAAATTTTATATCTTTATGTTTGAAGCCTGAAATGTGGCGAAATGTTGAAAGGTTCAAGGGGGCCGAATACTTTCGCAAGACACTGTATGTATGTATATATATATATATATATATATATACACACATATATATATCAGGGGTGTCAAACTCATTTTTTTCACGGGCCGCATTGTAGTCATAGCTTCTTTCCGAGGGCCATTATGACTGTCAACCCAAATAAATGTATGAGTACCTCATATTATATACAGTAAAAGCTACAAAACAAACTGACAAACAACTCGTTTTCAAATCAGAAGTGTAAAAACTGGTCAAATATTTAAAAAAAAAAGATTTTATTAAAAGTGAAGACAATTTGCAATTCTAGTAATGACACACGAATTTGATGCACAATTTGTCTTCGCGGGCCACATAAAATGATGTGGTGGGCCGTATCTGGCCTCCCGGGCCTTGAGTTTGACACATGTGATATATATAATATTATAACATTTACATAAATATTGTTCAAATATTTAAAGTGTATTTAAAGACCCTAAAAAACGAATGCCATAAAACCTCTCAGATTTCACTTATTGCAGGGATGGTCTGAAATGTGACCCCTGTGATGTTGGGGTTTTACTGTATTCTACTTTAACTGAATACTTATTTATCCACTTTCTGTAGAAATTATCATCATCGTCTACAAAACAATGGCACATTCACTTTGCAGTTCAGGTAATTACTCATATTTACCTGCTGGACATGTTCGAGAGCCAGAGGAGTTGCCTGGGTGAAGACCTCCAGTCGGATGTTATGACCAGGGTCCTCCAGGATCAAACAGCCTATGTCAAACCACCTGAATACATAAACATAATTTATGAGATTTGTATAAAACAAGACAAATTTTGGTATGAACCCAAAGTCTCTGCATTTAGCAGGGGGATAATCCGACTACTAAAATAAATGATCATAAATAAATAATTTTATTTCGAGCTCTTCTTTGAAAAACATACTGAAAATGCGCATTTTCCATTTTTCCAATGTAAGTGTAAAGGCTTAATGAGAATTTTAGGCCTTTTTTCAAATTTTTCGAACAGGTATTTTACTTACAATGTTCTTCTTTTCCCCTCAGGGTTCGCCACAGCGAACCATCTGTTTCCATCTCACCCTATCTTGTGAATCTTCTTCTCTCACCCCAACTAACTTCGTCCTCTTTCACTCCAGCCATAAATCTCCTCTTTGGTCTTCCTCTTGACCTCCAGCCTGGTGGTTCCATCCTTCTACCTATATATTCACTATCCCTCCTTTGTACATGTCTGAACCATCTCAGTCTGGCCTCTCTGGCTTTATCTCTGAAGCACCTAACATGCGCTGTCCCTCTGAATTTTACTTACAATGTTACTCATAAAAATATAAAATAATAAAGGGAAACGTCTACATATTCTATTATAAATACGCTAGACGTTCAGGTGTGGCCTTAATTATTTTGGCCTAGGTTTATGGTTTTAAAAGGCTACACTTCTCAAAAGTGGAGAGAATGTGTGAGTGGCTTTACAAAGTTTATCTTCAAGGAGTGTCTTACCTGTCTGGAAAGAGCTCAGCAATAAATTTTTCCATTGAGACCACTGGCTGCTTCTCGTGGATCACACCCAATCTTCTCAAACTATCAATGCGCTCCTGAGCCCCCTGCATCACTCAAGAAACAACGGCAGGTAAATTGTTAATTTATATGGTTCAGTTTGAAATAAAAAAATGAATAAACATTAACATTTCAATTACCGTAATTTTCTGACTATAAGTCACGGTTTTTTTCAGTTTGGGTGGGGGGGCGACTTATAATAAGGAGCGACTTATGTGTTTTTTTTCAAAAACTTTCAAAAAAAAAAAAAAAAAAAAGCGAAACCGCGATAGACGAACCGCAATGTAGCAAGGGATTACTGTAATTTGAATTTCAAGTGACGTCAGCAGCGCGACGCGGCGTGGCGGTTGTTTACATAAAGGACAAAGATTGACTCGACGGAGCTCTATTTCACTTCCGTGGATTGAAGTCGGGGGCCGGCGCTCGGCCGGGTGGCTGTCCAGGGACGGTGGATGGGGCTCGGACAATGCTTTTACGCACGCCCGGTCCTATTCTATGGAGCTCTCTTCCACTTCCGTGGCTGGAAGTCCACACCGCCACAAGCCTGGAAGTTTGTTTTGTTAAATAAAGAGCCGTTTACCAAACCCACGTTTTTCCTTTAACTTTGTTAACGCTACAATATAGTTATATAGTAGATCTGTGGAATAACGACGAGGCTGACGTCAGGGCGCACGCGCGGCGTTGTTGACAAAGGACGAGGAATTTGATCGATGGATTTAATGATTTAGAGTGCACAGATGGTTTGATAATACTATTGCTTATATAATAGTTATTTGATATCTAATTTATATATCTTTATATGGGCCTGTGGAATATTTTGAAGTGCAAGCGCCGTCAGCAGCGCGCACGCATTGTTGACAAAGGACGATTGATGGATTTAATGAATTGGAGTGACACAGATGGTTTTATTAACGTGTTATTTATGTAAGTTTTTTTAATAACTCTGAATTTTACGTCAGGGCCGTTCTCAGCTCTTAGTTTGTGTTTATGTCACGTTAGCATACCTATCGTTTAGCCTGTTGTTGCTCGTTCATGACTTTCTTGGTGTTGGATTTTGTCGAATAAATTGCCCCCCAAAATGCGATTTATACTCAGAGCGACTTATATATGTTTTTTTTCACTTTTTTGGGCATTTTATGGCTGATGCGACTTATACTCCGGAGCGACTTATAGTCCGAAAATTACGGTATTATTTCCAGGTATTTACATCCGATTGAGAGGACAACTTTTGTTCAACCCCTTCATATTTCATGTCAACAACAAGAAATGGAACACTGACAGGCAGGCAAGCCACAATGCTTGTTGAACATACTATTAACAAGTGTTTTGTGTCTTGTCGAACATACTATTGGTAAGTGTTTTGTGGCTTGTCGAACGTACTATTAACAAGTGTTTTGTGGCCCAGGAGCATCCAATTGATCGTGACGACACTGACCATTCAAAAAAAGGGCTTTGAATGTACTGCCAGTGATTTTCTTTAAAGACCTCACACTGCCAGGTTCGTCGCTTGCCGGGAACGACTTTTGTTGAATATACAAAATAGAAATTATTTTTTCATGCCGCGCGCGCAAAAAGGTATTTGGTCAGCCACCAATTGTGCAAGGCCTCCCACTTAAAAGATGAGAGATGCCTGTCATTTTCATCATAGGCACATTTCAACTATGAGAGGCAGAATGAAAAAAAACAAACAGAAAATCACAGTCTGATTTTTAAAGAATTTATTTGCAAATTATGCTGGAAAATAAGTATTTGGTCAATAACAAAAGTTAATATCAAGACTTTGTTATATACCCTTTGTTGGTCAAACGTTTTCTGTAAGTCTTCACAAGGTTTTAACACACTGTTGCTGGTAATTTGGCCCATTCCTCCATGCAAATCTCCTCTAGAGCAGTGATGTTTTGGGGCTGTCGCTGGGCAACATGGACTTTCAACTCCCTCCAAAGATTTTCTATGGGGTTGAGATCTGGAGACTGGCTAGGCCACTCCAAGACCTTGAAATGCTTCTTACGAAGCCTCTCCTTTGTTGCCCGGGCGATGTGGTTGGGATCATTGTTATGCTGAATGACCAAGCCATGTTTAAATTTCAATGCCCTTGCTGATGGGAGGTTTCCACTCAAAATCTCACAATACATGTGATCATTTTGACCCTACGGGGTGAGATCTTGCGTGGAGCCCCAGATTGAGGGAGATTATCAGCAGTCTTGTATGTCTTCCATTTTCTAACAATTGCTCTCACAGTTGATTTCTTCACACCAAGCTGCTTACCTATTGCAGATTCAGTCTTCTCAGCCTGGTGCAGGTCAACAATTTTGTTTCTGGTGTCCTTTGACAGCTCTTTGGTCTTGGCCATTGTGGAGTTTGTTGTGACTGTTTGAGGTTGTGGACAGGTGTATTTTATACTGATAATGAGTTCAAACAGGTGCCACTAATACAGGTAAGGAGTGGAGGACAGAGGACTCTATAAAACAGGAGTGTCAAACTCCAGTCCTCGGGAGCCGAGTCACACATGTTTTCCAAGTTTCCCTTGTTAAACACATCTGATTCAAATGATCAGTTCATCCTCACGTTCTGCAGGAGCCTGATTAATTGAATCAGGTGTGTTTAACGAGGAAAACTTGGAAAACATGTAGTAATGCGGCCCCCGTGGCCTGGAGTTTGATACCTGTGCAGATGTTACAGGTCTGTGAGCACCAAAAATCTTGCTTGTTTGTAGGTGACCAAATACTTATTTTACTGAAGAATTCACCAATTAATTCATTAAAAATACAATGTGATTTCCTGGATTCTTTCCCCCCATTCTGTCTCTCATAGCTGAAGTGTACCTATGATGAAAATTACAGTCATCGCTCATCTTGTAAGTGAGAAAACTTGCAAAATTGGTGGCTGACTAAATACTTTTTTCGCCCCAATATATAGATACGTGTGGACACGCACGCACGCACATTCACAAAATAAATTGTTTTTTCATGCTTTATATGTTGTATGATGTTCTATTACTTTACTCGTGACCAAACTAGATTGCATTTCAATTTTTCTCAATTTACTTCACTTCTTTAAGGGTGTATTCAGACCAGAAAAGTCGTCTAGTCCGCTTGTTTGATCCGGACCAAAACCGAACTTTTTTTTTTTTGTTTGATGCGGTTCCTATTCAGACTGCACATTTTGCAAGTGAAGTATATTTTGTAAACACACCCATGCTTGTGAAGATCTATGTTCCCATTGAACAGCAGTTGACCAGGGCGGCACACAGAGCACAGAACCGGAAATGGAGGAAAACGTTCGAGTCCTACGCGCTGCATTCCTGTTCTGCATATTTGTGCTGTTGGTTCGGATCTACACTGTTTGTATTCACACCTGAAGCGAACCGCACCAGAGTTTGTTTGGAAGCAAACCGAAAGTAAAGCAAAGCAAAGTGGTTCTTTAATCCGCACCAGGATTCATCTGTGTATTCACACCTGCACAAAAGGTCCGGACCAGCGTTACAATTGAACCCTGGTCCGTTTAAATTGGACCAAACACACGGGTCTGAATACACCATGTAATTTTTTTTTTCTACCTTAATAAAAGAATCATTCTCTATAAACGGTATTTTGCATTTTACAATGGTTGTCTTTGTGAGATATTAAAATTGGCATGATGATCAGAAGCAGTTAAGTACAATGAACATTGAAAAAGAATGACAGAGGGAGAAAATACCTAAATAAATACCACGCGTCTAAGTATACACAAATTTTACATCCATACACGCATAAAAATACGGATGTTTTTCAAAACGGACCTTGAGCCCCGCTGCATAACCCACAGGCTGAGGGGCAATGTTGGAAGAACCAATTTCTCCAGTCACCATGGCCATTCCAAACACCTCTTGAAAAGCATCTCGGACTGAATCAACATTTATCTCTTTAGTTGATGTCACAACAATGTCAATGTCCCCTCCGGACTCTATAAAGGAAAAAAACACATCGTTTCACATTCGTTCATTTTCTTCATCATCAAAAGATCTAAATATGGTTTTATTTCCAAGTTGACAAGATTTCTGTGCCATTCCATCCTCCTTTATTGATGAAAGAAGATGTGTTATTTTACACCACTGTCATCATTTGCCTATATGGCTTGAGTGATAAGAGATGCTTACTGATGTATGGAGCCATGCCAGGATCTAGAGTGGTAATCATAGACTCTACAGAATGTTTAGTCTTATCCAGGACTGTTTTAACAACAGGGTTGCCAGCGACTCCCTAAAGCGAAAACAAAGAGCATAATATCATCATCATCATCCTTTACCTGGCAAAGAATGGGCAGCATTCAATATCATTTAAGATGCAGTGACATTTCTAAATTCAGTATTCTGTGATAACTATAACTTCAGGAGAAACCTCAGAATTTGCACAGAAACAGATGAACCACTCTGAAACTTGACGTGAACTGACCCCGGTTGGGCCTGTGAAACACTTTTCCTTTTCCAGACTAGGTATAAGCCGCTACTTTTTGCACAAGCTTTGAACCCTGCGGCTTGTCGTCCGGTGCGGCGTATCTATGGATTTTTCATGATTTTTGTGATGACTAATATTTATACACTCGTAAAAAGGCTGTGGACCGACCGCTGTTGGCCGGCACCGCTTTGCTGGACGGAGGGATATGAGACCACACACGGTCACTGGGGAGAAGAGTGGTGTGTTGATCGCATGTCCGTCCGCCAGGCAAATAGTGCTGTATAATTGACACAAAGAAGAGACAGAACGAGATCAAGACGGACATTACTGAAGAAAGGAAGCTTTTATACACAAACCCTCATTATGGGGGACAAACGAAATGCATATGATGCCGCTTTTAACTTAAAGGCAGTCGATTTGGCTCCTAACGAAGGAACTGCTCATGCACTGTAGAGGTTTCCTCCGGTCACTAGAGGGTACTGGGCTATTGTTGATGACATCTTGTTGCGTCACTCTTTTCTTTATTTATTTGCCGGTCACATCTACTCTGGATATAGCTATACGTGTCGCTCGTATCACATTGCCAACTTTACCCCTGAAAGTGGTCCCATTTTATTTATTATTAGTTTTGTGTTGCTAGTGTTTCCTGCACATTAAGTTTATTATGGTCGTCACTGAGATTTATACATGTTTGTATGTTTGCAGAGCTCCTTCATCTCTGTCAATAAGGGTTATGTTAATAAAAGGTATGCATCCCCGGAGAACCATCTCTTTCCTGTGTATATTCTCATACAAATTGTAATTAAACATTAAAAAACCTGCGTCTTCTGGTCCGGTGTGGCTTATATATGAACAAAACAAGATTTTCCCCTAAATTTAGCTGGTGCGGCCTAATCAGGTGCGGCTTATAGTCCGGAAATTACGGCACTATTGTATGTGCAAATCTGTAAAGTTGTTTTGTGTGGCTTCCGCCACAGAGACGTAATATACAGGCACCCGATGAACCAATCAAAGGACATTACGTTTTACGTAGATCGGGGCGGTAAACTAATCAGACGACTGGATGTAACACGTAGAGGAGTACATACCTCCGCCACCATTTGTAAATAAATACGATCGTTTGAGCAAAGTATGTACCACCAACGCCATTGATAAATAAATACTACCGTTTGTGCAAATCTGTAACGTTGTTTTGTGTGGCTTCCGCCACACAGAGATGTAATATACAGGCACCCAATGAACCAATCAGAGGACACTACGTTTTACGTAGTTCAGGGCGGTAGACCATCAGAGGACTAGACGTAACACGTACCGGAATACATACCTCCGCCGCCATTGGTAAATAATACTATCATTTGTGCTAAGTATGTACCTTTGCCGCCATTGATAAATAAATACTACCGTTTGTGCAAGCCACACAGAGACGTAATGAACAGGCGTAATATGCAGACCCGATGAACTAATCTGAGGACATTACGTTTTACATAGATCGGGGCAGTAAATTCGGAATCTACTGCATAACCTAAATGCATTTATTAGCTTCGAAATGTACTGAACTGAAAATACTGAGGAAAAACATGCAGTCCCCAAACCGCAGCTGTGAACTAGTCATCTAGAAAATTCAAATGAAATTTAAATTCATACGAGTACACACTATTAGAGAAACAAAACAAAATTCAAATGTAATCAATCATTGGACAATCTCTTGATGTTGGCTTTACAATCATTGAACATTTACCTTAAAAAAGCCCCATATTCCTCTACTGCCATTGTTGTCTATGGATACTCTGGGATCCTCTTGCTCCTCAGGGAATGTGATTGGGGATCTGGCATCTAAACCCACAGTCATGGCAGGTTGCTGAACCATAGGGTTAGACAGTACACCTGGAGATGAAAAGAAAGCCATGACACCATCCATGGTTGCAATAGAATTGAATCAAGTATGCTGTTGCACACATTATGTACCTGGAATAGAGGATGGGCTGAAAAAAGTTGGCATCAGCGGTGTCTGTGGTGTTCGACCAGCATGACCCCGTGTGATGTCATATCCTGCGCTCATGGAAGAATTGGAAATAGGCCCAACAGGGGGTGCACCAGAAGAAAAGGATGGTGGTCCTGTGGAAGAGGTCAGGGGAGGCACAGAGACCGAAGTATTGGTGCTGAAGGGGCTGCCAAGTGAAGATGGAGGAGGAAATATGGAAGGTGGAGTCACGGGGCTGCTAAAAGCAGGAAGGGAAGAAGCATTGATTGAGCTAGTTCCTGCAGCGATGAGATGACTTGATGGATCTGAAACACAAATATTAAACCTTGATGATACTGTTTGTCAAATGCTGGTCATCTTTTAGACATTACTTGTTAACACTTTTTGTATTTAACATAATTTCACATTTACGGGCCTTATTGCAAAGTAAGTACTCCCCAAAATGACAGCCCAGGCAGTCTTTACGAGAGTAAATGAGCCCATATAGCTATTTCCTAAAATTTGCAGTCTGTAAGGCCGTTCATTTAGTTGTATAATTTTGTAGAAAATAAGCAGATGACAGACACACAAATGGAAACTTTCTGCCTTAACGAAATACTAAAAGAAAAAGTTACTTGTTTACACAAAGCAGGAGAAAGAAAATACAGAACCACACAATTATGAGGAAAAAATATGGACCAATAAAAACAAGTGAACAACACACCACTGGTTATTTGTTGCAGCACATCTGGCTTTTATAACAGCCGGCAGTCTCAGAGGCATAGATTTAATGATTGATAATGATAAATGATAATGAATGAGTAATAAACAGTACAGAGATCCCTCGCCACTTTGCTCTTCACCTTATACAAATGCGCTACTCCACGGGTTTATAATTGACAGGAGAACGGTGTACAAATGAAGAAAATGATAGCGTGGGGTGTGCCTCTGAGCAATGCGAGCAATTTAAATGAAAAAATGATTGATTCCCTTTTGGTAAAAGACCTCTGGACTAGAATAAATACAAATGTCCTACCTATGCTCATTGGAGGAGCGCTGACTGAAGCAGCTGCACTTATTGGTGGTGTAGGGCTGGATGGAGGCGTAGTCTCAATCCCACTCTCTTCCATCATTTCCTTAACCTTAAGGGGAGCAGAATCTTTTGTGGAACAAAATATTTACAAATAGTACTCGTAAACAATAGTTTGACATTGAATTAACCTGTTGTTGTGATTGTTCTGTAGAAAAAACAATCAACTGTATCCAACGGAAAACAATTTTGCCAAAGGCTTACCTTTGCTTGTTTGTTTGTTTGTTTGTTTGTTTGTTTGAGCTTGTTTGTTTGTTTGAGCTTGCTCATTGTCACACTTCATCACAATTTCATTACATGCACTGCAAACACATGACTTGACCAATAGGGGTGAAGCAGGCCTGCTTATTCAATTAAAAATAAATCAGCTGGTTTACATCTCTGGTAGAAAAAAACTGTTGTGCCAAATTGTTAATTACCTCTGAAAGAAAAATTAATCCCCTTCCTTTTGATTTGATTATAGTGGGTCAAATTACCGTTATACAATTCACGTACTCGTCGTTGCAGTTTCAATGCACCCATTGAATGAATATTATTAGTATAATTTTGTTGGATATGAGAAGTCATATTGTGTGACTGGTCATTGAACGCACCTCGCGTAAACTGCCGAACGGGAGGGGGTGTACTGTGTACAGTTCTTTTGCTTTTCCACACAGCTAGCGTTGAATAGAAACACTATTTTTCAAAACCTTTTTAATAAAATTGAAAATCCGAAAACATAAATGTGAGTTATTCGTTTCTTAAAATGTCAACAGGCAAGTAATTTCGCACTGCTGTCACCCAATGCATAGGCGCTCCCGCATGGGAATTACAATGGCACAACTGCCGAGATGCGTCGAAAAATTGTCGCGTTCCGGTATATTTCACTGGGCATTTAGCGTTCTATGAGCAGGGTTCAATTAGCACCGCTCTTTATACTTTGAACAACACTTTGTTTTTATGAACACAATTTCATTAGCGAATGCAATCAAACCGCTCTGTGTGTGTGTGTGTGTGTGTGTGTGTGTGTGTGTGTGTGTGTGTGTGTGTGTGTGTGTGTGTGTGTGGCGAGCGCGAGCTATAACGTTACACGTGTACACTGCTGTTCATGACAAAGCAAAAGGAAAGTCCAGTACTGAAGATGTTCGTACGGTTTGTTTTTAGTTAAGCTTTAACTGCTAAGGGAAACACGTGTCGTTAGAGATAACGTGTATATAAATCCATATTGCAACATAAACAGCCTTTGTACTCACCTGCGAGCTGATCAGCTCGATTTCCCATGAACAACCACAGACTCACGTTGATGACGCCATGCTTTGCCACGTCTGCTCTAATGGTGAGTCCCTAGATTCGAGCTCCTCCCACTACAGGGAAATTGGACTCGCTCCTGACGGATCAGCTGCCACACCACAGCCCCCAGTTCAAAGGGATGTTGTCCACTTCACCGAGTTGGAAGTCGGATAAATTCTACTTCCGACCCTCGTCGATTGCAGCATAACAGCCATGAAAGGAATACACTCATGCCAGGCATCTTTCACGCGGTCAAGCCAGCCCCTCCTGAATTTCAAAGGTGCCCATATTTTACGCTTTGCGGTAAAAAAAAGAGCGAAGGGAAAGCAAAGCAGTGCGATACAATATAAACACGGCAAAAGAGAGCGAGGGAAAAGAAGTGCGTGCGATATCATGTAAACACATCCGGTTTTCAAAATAATAGACGACTAATTTCGAATATGCCTCATTATGTTGCATTATTATGTAATTTTTCAAAATTAAAAACATCTGCACATTTATAATAGCCTCAGCAGTGCATTTTAAAATAATTGGTTCACATGACCTGGAAGTTATTGAATTAAAACCCTAATATTTACAGAAACAAATTCACAACATATAAGAAGCATTGGAATGGAATTCTTCTTCTTATCGTGTCTACAAGGCAGTTAGTTACAAGGCTTGGCTAGATGTGGTTCAGCCACAGCTGAACACATTTCTGTCCCTTCTCATTAAACTCTGCTAAGTTCGACGCTGTGCAGGGATGTTCCAGCAGGGGGCATATGAGGAGGTGTTACATGGTCTGTGGTTCAGTGCCACAGTCACACTCAGCGTTCCGATCATTCAGATGTCCCCATTTGGCGAGAGTGACTTTTGCACGTCCAACACCAGATCTTAGTCTGTTTAGGCATTTCCACGTTGCATAGTTGGTGTCTGCTCCTGGGGGCAGTGCCTCGCTTGCCTTAAGCTCCATTGTAGTTTCTGGTGGAAGATTGTGGAAGTCTTTCTTCCCACCGAGTGACTCTTTCACTGCCTATGCTCGGTGTTCCGAGGGGTGGGACACTTTTCAGAAACCTTTTCCTGGACTTAAGGCGGCTTTTTGGACTTACATGGGGTGGGGGGGTGCACATCAGTGAGGATCTCTCCTGGTCCACCAACACCGCATCACTGGCGAAGAGGGCTCAGCGCCGCCTGTACTTCCTGCGGAAACTCAGGCGAGCAAGTGCTCCTCCGGCCGTCATGACTATATTCTACCGTGGTGCCATTGAGAGCGTCCTCTCCAGTTGTATCGCTGTTTGGGGTGGTAGCTGCACTGAATACAACATGAAGGCCCTGCAGCGCATAGTGAACACGGCTGGTAAGATTATTGGTGCTTCACTCCCCTCCCTGAAGGACATTTACACCTCCCATCTCACCCACAAGGCGACCACGATTGTGAGTGATGTGAGTCACCCCGCTCACTCTTTGTTTGATCTTCTGCCCTCTGGGAAGAGGTACAGGAGCCTGCGCTCCCGCACCACCAGACTCACCAACAGCTTCATACTCCAGGCTGTTAGGATCCTGAACTCTCTCCCCCCTTCTGCGTAGCGTCCTGTACTTTTGCGCTATATTCTGACTGTCTGCTGTAAGCACACTTGCTCCAGGATCCTGAACTCTCTCCCCCCTTCTGCGTAGCGTCCTGTACTTTTGCGCTATATTCTGACTGTCTGCTGTATGGACACTTGCTCCATTTTTGCCCCTCTTATGTTATTTGTTTATTTATTATTTATTCATCACTCTTATTTATTCATTGTTTGTGCCTTCTTGTTTTTATGTTTTGTGTTGTTTACTTGTATGTATATTGTGTACTATGTCTTGTCACCGTGGGATAGTGGGAACGTAATTTTGATTTCTTTGTGTCTTGGCATGTGAAGAAATTGACAATAAAGCTGACTTTGACTTTGAAGAGAGGATGTCTTTGGTCAGTTACAAGAGGAGTATCTCAACCAGCCCATGTAGGTCTTTCATCCTACAATTTTTGTGGTCAATAGGTCACATAACCTTGATGCTATTGAGCTATAATGCTAATATTGACGATCTGGATATAGAGTCAAAAAGTCTCAAAACTAATATGGTCACTTCATTTATTAAAGTACATAAATGTTCACATACACAATCTGTTTGGTTTGCAAATATTGAGACTCATGCACATGAATGTGTTCTGCACTTCTGTTCTGAGATAATCATTAAACACTAGTGTAACAGTGTTCAGTGGCTTGCATGAGAGATTCGTAAACATTCGTAAACTGACAAGAACAATCTACAGAAGGGGGGAATGTTTCTATACAAATACATTGGGCAGCAAGAAACAGTAGCTCTGATCACCAATGTTGAAAGAGGTGGTTCAAATGACATTTGCAGGAAAGGACGCTGAGATAAGCAGTATGCCAGCAGTTGCGCGAAGAGGCCGAAAAAGCCAACAGCCTTCTTAGAATAGTACTGAGAGTAAGCAGAGCCATATAATTGTAAGGACTGCCTGAATTAGCATCAGCTTTTCTGATCTCTGCCCGAGTGGTGGTGGAAACTACGGGAGATAGAAAAGCGGTCCTGTGCTGATTGTAACTCTTTTCTGAACGCAGACGATTCATATGATCAGATGAAATTCAACTCTTTTCATGTAAGCTTGATTTTTGTGTCAGTGTGCGCTTTCCTTAATAGAAGAAAAACGACCTTGCATTAAGTAAGTTGGACATAAACAATAGACAATGTGTGAGGCAGAGGGCGATTGGCGCGCGCTCTCCCGCTCATTGTAAATTTTCAAACAATGGTCATGAATTCATATAAAATCCGAGAAGCATTGGAATGGAAATTATAAGAAGTGTATGTCAACCAGCTCATATTTGAGACAAGGAAATCAGAACAAGAATAACCGCTGGAATGCAGTGTCTAATTTGGTTGTTAATTTTCTATTAAACAAACTGGAAGTACAGTAACCTCTCATTTGTCGTGGAAAATTGGTTCCAAGACCACCCGGGATAAGTGAAAATCCACAAAGTAGTGTCACTTTATCATTTTTAACATACATAATTTTTTGTGTCTCAATAAATGTACATTAAACCATATACGTGCAGATGTTATCATTACAACATTAAATAATAACATGTAAATACTATATTAATAGTATAAATGACATACAGAAAATAATGTAGAAATATAAATATAAATATGATACGTGTGTGTGTGTGTGTGTGCGTGCGTGCGTGCGTGCGTGCGTGTGTGTGCATAACACATGTAGATGTAGCTATAGTATACATACTGCAAATATGTTTTTAGAACTCTTTTATTATTGTAACAACTTTTTTTACAATAAGGTACAAGTGTCACGTGCGGAAATGGAGCAGGGCGGACTTGTCGGACTGGTATTGACGCGCGTCAGGGGACATCGAGACAAAAAAAGCCCCTCCGCCTCCCATAGAAGTGGATGATTCAAGTGATGAGGAGGAGACTCCGCCACTAAAAGTGCTAAAAAATGGCAAAGCTGGCAAGAAAGCAAAAAATGTTGAGCCCCCACAAAGGTTTGCTGAGGGAGCTGAAGATGCCGCTGAGGGAGCTGAAGACGAAGAGGTCATCCAAAAGAGAGACATTTGGTCCCTGCTCGACCCCCTGCAGTTTGCCTACCAGGCAAACAGGTCGGTGGATGATGCGGTCAACATGGGACTGCACTACTTCCTGCGCCACCTAGACACCCCAGGAACGTATGCCAGGATTCTGTTTGTGGATCGCTCCCGATATCCTCCACCAGAAGCTTATCCAGCTCGCGGTGCCTGCCTCCACCTGCCAGTGGATCACCAGCTTCCTGACAAACAGGAGACAGCAGGTGAGGCTGGGGACCATCACGTCCGACACCCGGACCACCAGCACTGGCGCCCCCCAGGGGTGTGTACGCTCCCCACTGCTCATCTCTGTCTACACAACGATTGCTCTTCAGGAGACCCTTCTGTCAAGCTCGTGGAGTATGCGGACGACACCAATCTAATCGGACTGATCCGGGACGGTGATGAGACTGCGTACAGACAGGAGGTGGAGCGGCTGGTCCACTGGTGCAGCTAAAACCACCTGGAGCTGAACCCGCTCAAGACTGTGGAGATGACAGTGGACTTCAGGAGAGACACTTCGCCACTTCCACCCCTCACCATCCTCAGTAATGCTATTCCCACCACAAACGCCTTCAAATTCTTGGGATCCACAATCTCCCGGGACCTGAAATGGACCGGCCACATAGACTCTGTCTGGAAAAAGGCCTAGCAGAGGTTGTACTTTCTGAGACAGCTCTGGAAGTTCAACCTGCCACAGGAGCTGCTGAAGACCTTCTACACTGCCATCATCCAGTCTATCCTCTGCACCTCCATCACTGTCTGGTTTGGATCGGCCACCAAACAAGACAAGCACAGACTGCAACGGACAATCAGGACTGCGAAAAAGATAATTGGGACCAACCTCCCATCTATCCAAGACTTGTACCTGTCCAGGACCAGGAAACGTGCAAGTAACATCTCTACAGAGCCTTCTCACCCAGGTCACAGTCTGTTCGCACCACTCTCCTCCGGACAGCGTTACAGAGCGCTGTACGTCAAAATCAGACACAGACACAGCTTCTTCCCCCAGGCTGTCGCTCTAATGAGCTCACACCACTCATAGAGTCTCAGAGACATCACTGGGCAATAACGTCCTGCTCTTGCCACTTAAATGTTGTTAGTCACCTGAATGTTGTTAGTCACTTAAATGTTGGACAGAGGCTGAGAACAACCGGAGTCAAATTTCTTGTTTGGCATACAAAAACTTGGCCAATAAAGCTGATTCTGACTCTGTGCCGGCCCCCAGGCCAGCGCCTCCCGATGCCACAACTGAGGATAGGGAATTGTCTGTTGGGCCACCTGATGACAGTGCTTGGGAGACGTGTTCATCAGATGACTCTGACTCGTCGGACTGGTATTGACGCGCGTCAGAGTAACCCACCCGGGTCGGGTTGTTTTTGGGACGTCAAGAGCCGTCCCTTGGGGGGGTATTCTGTCACGTCCCTGCGTCACCTGACTTCCAGCAACGCCCCCAATCAAGCCAATCACCAGTACCTGCCACTGCTTGTTAGGTCAGCTCTATTTCAACCCTGTGAATCAAGCCAGTGGTTGTCAGTTCGTCTCCTTGCCCTGCCCATCACGCCACTGCTCTGCCCACTGTGCCCTGCCCGAACAATTCCCGTTGCCAACTTTGCCCATGTTCCGACTCGCCTTTCTCGCTGCCTGTCCTGACTATACTTGTCTGTCCTTGACCACGCTCTCATCGCCGCCTGCCTCGACCACCTGCCTGCCTGCCTCCGACGCCGCGCTGCGCTCTTCTGCTCAGCCACACCAGCAAGACCGGCAGTCCAGCGTTCCACTTCCCCTTTCCCTTTTTTAATAAAGATTCGTGCTGCATTTGGTCACCCCGTCTCCAATCGTGACACAAGTGTACATACTGTAAATATGAACTCTTTTATTATTATTGGGATTGGGATGTGGCTCTTTGCGGTACACAGTAAAAAAATGTGCCTCTTAGTCTCTGACTGGTTGGCCACCCCTGCTCTAATGTGACACTTATTACTTGTCAGAGAATTCTTTCAGATACTATAGTTTGATTTTTCCATCCACAATATCCTCATATAGAGATACATTGAGGAGAAGATAATCCTTCTGAGTGATATCTAAGAAATACATGCGATCCTTTGTGATTTTTGGGTTAAATCCTTCCTGGACCAGCTTTACCTTCTGCTGCTTAAAAGTCTCAGTGACATCCAAAGAGGGCTGAAAACACAAATTGAGCAGGTAAAAATTTGTAAAAATACAAACTTCGGTTGACAAGATGACATACAGTACCTGTATTCTGAGAAACCATGGCCAGGCATATGCAGGTAGAGTTTCAACCAAGTGGTAGTAGAGTTTTGGACCATGCAATTTGTGCTCATGTTTTAATACAATGGCAGCCATGCCAGCTCGACCTTCATATCCTGCGATGAATATCACAATAAACAACACAAGCAAACATGTTTCACTAGTTATGCAAGAAGGAAATGGAAAGCTAACACCAAGGATTTGATTTAAGCATATATAGGTAGACTTTAATTCCAGTTAGGTCAACAACAATGCAATAATAATAATAATAGGTCCACCTCCGGCCCTCTCTGTGTGGCATTTGCATGTTCTCCCTGTGCCTGCGTGGATTTTCTCTGGGTACTAAGGGCTACTAAGTTCGTGTTATACTTGGTCGTCCTGCCCTCGTTCCTGACAAACTGTTTCTCGAGTGTAGGTCAGGAGTTGGATACTCCAGTCTTAGAGAGCTGCTGTCCTGCCTGGTTTACAAGTTTCCCTCCTTACCACAACTGATTCAAATGATTAGGGTTATTATCAAGCTTCTGCAGGTCTTATTGATAAGTGTCATTATCAAGCTTGGCTAATGCTGATGTAGTTACTGTAGGTATAAAAAATAGGATGGATATGTGGATGGATATTTAAAACAATTTTCCACAAAGCAAATAAATTGAACATTTTACCACAAGATCAGATGCTCTCATGCTCATTGCACACAGTATCACATGCAAGTGCAGCAATGAACAACAATATTACAAACCTGGTACAGTGACTCCATAAACATTAGCCTCTTGAATAAAATCCAGAAGACATAAAACCTCAGACACCTCCATAGTGGACACATTTTCACCTTTCCACCTGCAAAAAACATTTTGATGATTCTTTTTTTCTTTTTATTGTGTCTCAAAATATACATAACAATCAAATTGTTAACTATAACTGTTATTATTATTAGTCTTAATTATTATTATTAGTCTTAGTATTTTTACATTATTATCATTATTTTATTATTACTAATTTTAAGGAAGTACTGCTCAGCGATCTACTTTTTGGGCCGAACCCTTCGGGTATATTGCTCAGGCCATTTTTGGTGGTAATAGCTATAACTATAGGCATGTACACGTGCACGCACACACACACACACGCGCACACGCGCACACACACACACACACACACACACACACACACACACACACACACACACACACACACACACACACACACACACACACACACACACACACACACACACACACACACACACACACACACACACACACACACACACACACACACACACACACACACACACACACACACACGCTCTCTCGCTCTCTCGCTCTCTCTCTTGGGCAGTCCATCGATTTCAATGATGACGTTGCTCCAGATTAAAAGTATGGACAGTTATTGGGGTGTTTTGCGGCAGTGCATAGCCATGTGGCTGTGCAGGCCGATGCGTGATCCGCAGGTCTTGCCACATGAGGGACAGGGGTAAGTGGTACTGGAGGGCGTTGGCCCTGCAGCACGCTGATGCCTCTGTGCACGGCGTTGTATCCTCCTCTCTGTGGCCTGCTCCTGAAGGTGAGTAATACCTTGGTGGTAGGTAGAACTCCAGGTGTGGCAAACAGCAGCCAGGGACTCGAGTGCTGTAGGTGTAATGTCACACTTCTTCAGGAGGGTTTTGAGGTGATCCTTGTAGCGATTTTTCTGGCCCCCTGCAGACCACCCAAAAGCTGGCCATAGAGGATCTGCCTAGGGAGGCGGTAGGTAGGCATACGGATCACATGACCTACCCAACGTAGATGTTTCTGCGCAAGGAGCAGGGCAATGCTGAGTGTGTGGGTCCCGTCGAAGATCTCAACATAGGGCACCCTGTCTTCCCAAGACACACCCAGGATCCGTTGCAGGCAGCGGATGTGGAAGGCCTCTAGGGTTCGTATGTGCCTCTGGTAGGATGTCCATGTTTCCGAGCCATATAGAAGTGTAGACAGACATACTGCCTTATACACAGCTGCTTTGGTGGAGATAGTAAGACTCCTATTCTGGAAGACCCTGGAGCTGAGCCTGCCAAAGGCAGCGGAGGCCAGGCCGATGCGGACCTGAATGTCGTCGTCGATGTTGCAGGAGGACAGAATACTGCCTAGGTAGGTGAAGTGTGGGATGATGGCAAGGGGATGACCATCGAGGGTGAAGGTGGGCGCGCAGGTTTGGGGGGTGGACTCTTGCACAACTATCTGTGTTTTCTTGATATTAATTTGAAGACCAATGGCGCTGTACAAGGAGGCGACCACATTTAGCGCACGTGTAGGGACTGTGGTGAGTGGGCGAGGAGAGCACAGTCGTCTGCATACTGTAGCTCCAGGATGTGTTGGGTGGTGGTTTTGGTGAAGGCTTGGAGGTGAGGAATATTGAATGGGTTGCCATCCAATCTGTACTGTATCTGTACCCCATCGGAAGGCTCAAGTAGTTCATGAGAGAGGAGGGTGACGGTAGAGAGGAAAATGTTGAAGATGGTTGGTGCTTGAACACACCCTTGCTTGACCCCCACATCCACACTGAAGAATATGGATTGTTGGCCACCAACGCGCACACAGGCTTGCATCCCGTCGTGGAACTGACGCAGGAGGTTTCTGAACTTGGGTGGAACCCCCAGCTTCCCCAGCACTTCCCACAACAGTTCCCGGTTGACTGTCAAATGCCTTGGACAGATCAATGAAAGCTAGGTACAGGTCTTTGAGGTGTTCTCTGCATTTCTCCTGTCTAGCAACAAAAATCATGTCAACAGTGCCTCGCTTACACCTGAAGCCGCACTGGGATTCAGGCAGGATGTTTTCACTGACATGGGATGCTAGGCGGGGTAGCATGATCCGTGCTAGCACCTTCCCGGCCACTGATAAGAGGGAAAGGCCTCTGCTGTTCCCACAGTCTGCTTTGTCACCTTTACGCTTAAAGATTGTTATTATCCTGCCCTCCAGATATGTTGAATATCGACGACAGTAAGCTCAACCACTTTCACTCAACAAGACTCTGAAGGCCAGGTTGAAGGTTGACTCCAGGTTTAATAACAAGGGAAAGGTGAAACAACAATGCCTTGTATAACACAAAATGTAGGTAGTAGTTTTGCCGAACTGCAGGAGAGAATAGAACAAGCAGCGTTCTCTTTCAACACTGTGCTGAAACATGCTCTTACTTCCTGATTCTAGTCACGTGACCTACTCTATATTAACAATGATCACAGACTTCAAAGATCACAGACTACAAAGACATGGCACTTCCCGTCTGGCATTTTGCCACAACCTTAAAGGTCCTAAGGTTCTTACTGGGTGAAATGTTTCTAATCAGGGGCAAGAAGGAGGACCGTCTCAGAGACGGGACGCTGGTACAGTTTTGTCCCGCCCGTCTTGGAGACCTTGACCTCGACTTTACGTACCATGCCATCGTTGCCAAAAAGTTAATCTCGCATGATATGGCTCCTTTAATGGTGATTGTTAGGGTTGATAGATTAGTTTGATCCTATGCTTATCTTGGAATTTAACCTGTAATAATTAACCAAACGTGTCCTGTCTTAACAAAGTAGTAGAACAAAGTGCTAAGATCCTTTGAACTGATTGACCAGCTGCAGAGGAAGCAATCTAAGTTGTTCTGTTTACACAACATCGTAAAACACCCCCTGCTATGATTTGACCAGAGGTCAGGGGTTCACCCCCATCCGGACCACTCTCACCCCCACCCTGCTTTCTCTCAATAAATACTCTCTTGCAAGAATCCAAAGTCAGACTTCGTTCGATCATCGCTGTATGCACAGTGACGAACGAGCTCTCCACTTGCAAATGTTCAAAAGGCACACTGTCTCCCGTGTGGTTCTTGCAAAATAAGTTAGAGTGAGTACCACTCTAACAGTTATATGTAATGTCTTCACTTTAATTGAATGAATTTCTCATTGAGGGATCATAAATGAAAATTTCAAAATAATAAAATAAATGAGTTTTGGCCCGAATATGAGACGATGTTTTTTGCATTGAAATAAGAAAGTGGGGGTCGTCTTATATTCGGGGTCTAGACATTATATCCATTTTCACTTGTGCGCAGCGGTAAGTTAAAGGTTGCTGGTATCGACTGAGTATGTTGCTGTGATCGCGTGCGTCTTTGACACAAAGTGAGTATATACATTTCATTGTTACTACTGTCCACTGTTGTGCCGTTTGTCTGATCGCGGTTCGTTTCGTGATCGCGCCGTTTGATTGACAGCTCTGTCACGCTCATAAATCGATTGAGTATGTTGCTGTGATCGTGTGCGTCTTTGACACAAAGTGAGTATATACATTTCATTGTTACTACTGTCCACTGTTGTGGCGTTTGTCCGATCGTGGTTTGCTTTGTGTGCACGCCGTTTGATGGACAGCTCCGGCGCGCTCCTTAAAGTTTGCCTCGCATCGTACGAGTAGCTGTTACGCAGCGGCAAGGCGGCTTACGGTCGCCAGCAAATGTATTTTGTTGTCTCGATTGATGACTTATGTTTGGTGTGTTGCCGAGAGTATTTCATTTATGGCTATTTATTATTATTATTTGCCAATAATTCAGTAAAGCAATCAAAACTGAACCACGTCTTCCTTCCTGTGTTCTGACTGACACCCGGGGGTGAAAAGAGCATAACCATCCGAGCCAACCCCCTATACGGTCCTCAGGCTCCCCAACAATAGCGGTAGCAGTTTGCATTATTTTATTGCAATGTTTTTCCTTATTCAGATTTGTTTCAAGACTACAGTTAGACTTCACTTTGATGCTTAATGCAGTTATTGCAATTTTGTTGTTTCATCACAGTAGATTGGTTTATTTACATTTAAAAAACCAGAAGCCATTCATTTACAAATGTGATTGCACTTTAGTTTACATATTTAAATGTTCAGATATGAAGATGTGATAGACAGTTTTTGCATGATTTGAATGAGGCAAAATAACAAGCTTTTTCTCTCGAATATATTGTTATAATCATTTGTTTCAGATGTACTGTAATTATTTTCTGTATAAAAATTAAATTTGGTGTTCAAAAAGTCTTTTTTCAAACTTGAGTCTTGAAAAAGAGGGGGTCGTCTTATAATCGGGGTCGTCTTATATTTGGGCCAATACGGTAATTAACAACATTCATGAGCAATTCTTGGAACACAAAATGTGAATACCATCATTGGCACAAGAAACAGTTGAACATCTCCTCCGTATCCTCAATGGGATCAAGGGTAAGTTGGAGCCTATTCCAGTTGATTTTGGACTAGCAGCTGGTTGCAAATAAATTGTAAAACACATACAAACAAGAATCCACCCTTGCAAATTAAAGTGCCCAATTAACAAGCATTTTTTTAATATACGTATGTATGAGGAAGCCAGAGCACTTAGACATAAGCCATACAAACACAGAAAGTATAAACAGAACCTGTTGACTGTGAGGCAGACATGCTAACTACATGGCTACCATGTTGCCCATAATACAATACACTATAGTCATGACAAATCATGGAGCCACGGTGACCAGGTGGTTAGAACAGAGGTCATCAATATAGTGCCCATTTAGCCTAAAAGGACCATGTGTTCTAAAAAAAACTCATTATTGAAGGGACATTATAATTTTCTTTGAATGTTGTAAAGCCAGTCACTTAAGAATATGCACATCGCCTCACGACCTTAATGGGGTTAAGCAGTTTAGAAAATAGATGGACAAATGAAAAATCATTTGATGTGGAAAATGTGTTCCGACACAAATATTGTTGATGGATACCTGAAAGTGTCTCCAATGCGGTCACGGAAGTAAAGAAAACCTCTGTGGTCCTGCAGCAGGAGGTCTCCGGTGTTAAAATAGAGATCACCCGTTACAAACACATCCTTGATCAACTTCTTTTCAGACTGGACCTTATTTCCAGCGTAACCCAAGAACTGGTTCATAGCCGTCACAGGGGCAACCAGGATACCAACCTCACCTGCTCAAATACAGTACTCAAGAGTGATTCCAGACCAATAAAACATCTTTCAACTTGAGAATATATGTTGTAATGGTGTACATACAGATCATGGAATTACCTATGTGCGCTCGTACACATCTTCCAGACACAGTTCTGAATGGTTCATATGTTTGTGTATCATATCTCAGGAGTTCAAAGGGTACTGTAAGCTGTAGAATCAGAAATGTTTCAGAACTAACCATCCAACTACCGTAATTTTCAGACTATAAGTCGCGTTTTTTTTCATAGTTTGGGTGGGGGGGCGACTTATAATAAGGAGCGACTTATGTGTTTTTCTTCAAACATTTTCCCCCCCAAAAAAGTGAAACCGTGATAAACGAACCGCGATGTAGCAAGGGATTACTGTAATTTGAATTTCAAGTGACGTCAGCAGCGCGACGCGGCGTGGCGCGGCGGTTGTTTACATAAAGGACAAAGATTGATCACGGGATGACGAAGATGACGAAGGACCCCACGTACTACCGGCATCATTAGCGGCTTTGTTTCTAAGTGACACGGCGGACGACGAGTTTGAAGGATTTAAGGATTTGGAGTGACACAGAAGGTTTGAAAAACTAGTATGGCTTTTACACACGCCCGGTCCTATTCTATGGAGCTCTCTTTCACCTCCGTGGATGGAAGTCTGGGGCCGGCGCTCGGCCGGGTGGCTGTCCGGGGACGGTGGATAGGGCTCGGTCATGGCTTTTACGCACGGCCGGTCCTATTCTATGGAGCTCTCTTCCACTTCCGTGGCTGGAAGTCCACGCCGCCACACGCCTGGAAGTTTGTTTTGTTAAATAAAGAGCCGTTTACCAAACCCACGTCTTTCCTTGAACTTTGTTAACGCTACAATATAGTTATATTGTACATCTGTGGAATAACGACGAGGCTGACGTCAGGGCGCACGCGCGGCGTTGTTGACAAAGGACGAGGAATTTGATCGATGGATTTAATGATTTAGAGTGCACAGATGGTTTGATAATACTATTGCTTATATAATAGTTATTTGATATCTAATTTATATTTCGTTATATGGGCCTGTGGAATATTTTGAAGTGCAAGCGCCG
This sequence comes from Syngnathus acus, assembly GCF_901709675.1. Lineage (NCBI taxonomy): Eukaryota > Metazoa > Chordata > Actinopteri > Syngnathiformes > Syngnathidae > Syngnathus > Syngnathus acus. The sequence continues at coordinate 152,408 of NC_051097.1, forward strand.
TCAGCTGCGCGCACCCATTGTTGACAAAGGACGATCGATGGATTTAATGAATTGGAGTGACACAGATGGTTTTATTAACGAGTTATTTATGTAATAGTTTTTTTTAATAACTCAGAATTTTACGTCAGGGCCGTTCTCAGCTCTTCGTTTGTGTTTATGTCACGTTAGCATACCTATCGTTTAGCCTGTTGTTGCTCGTTCATGACTGTTCTTGGTGTTGGATTTTGTCGAATAAATTGCCCCCCAAAATGCGACTTATACTCCGGAGCGACTTATATATGTTTTTTTTCACTTTTTTGGGCATTTTATGGCTGATGCGACTTGTACTCCGGAGCGACTTATAGTCCGAAAATTACGGTAAACACAATCTTCGATTTATCATGTTACTGATCAGAGTATGAAATGACTAAACATTGAAGAATTCCAAAATGATTTTCAATGGGTATTTCTAGTCAAACAGGACATTGTATTAATAATTTTTTTTAAATATATGGTAGCATTATGCTAGTTTTTTAAAAAAAATTTACCTTGTTAATTCTTGCAAGAGAACATTAGATACATTATGCAATCACTGGTAATAGATACAATGATAATACTACTACCAGAATAATTCCTAACCTTGTTGAAGTAGCTTGCTCTCCCAATCGGTCCAATCTCATCAGTATAGTTGAGGAAGCCTATGCTGGCCTCAGTTAAACCATAACCTTCTCTGACCTTGAGTGTATGAAAGCGTTCAGCAAATTCCTTCCACACATCTGATCGAAGCCCGCTTCCTGCTGCAAGCCAAACACTGTGACTGTTCTCTTCTGGAACCTGCATTTATAGGAAGACATTTTCAACTAAACTGAGATATTTATCATATTATTTTTAACATTTAGGAGAATATGAATGTTTGTTTGATTTCATTATCATATGCCTTCTTATCTTTCACTGTGGAATCACTTTTTATCAAAAGAATTCTCAGGAATTTCCAATTTTTTAAAACTATGTTATGCTACGTATGTTATGTTATAAACAAAGTTATTGATATAAAATAGATCATTCTCAGGCTAAACCATGAATAATAAAATCTGAATTCAATCATTCAGTTAGTGATCTAGAATGATTTTTTTTCCTGACCTGACAAGAAGCACAAAATATCACAAGAAAAGCAATTTTCTGTGAAATTCTACTACTGAAAATAAATGGGAAAAACTATCCCTATTGTAGAACAACATGACACAAATGAAATTTCATCTTACCACGGCATGGTTGACCAGATATCGACAGAGCTCGCCTATGTACTGCACCACTGTCACATTATATTTGACACAGTCCTTCCAAAACTGAGTTGCTGAGAACTTTTTCCTTAAGACACAAGTTGCACCTTTGATCAAATTGAAGACAAACACATGTCAGGACAAGTAGTATCAGTAATTATGAATACCAGGCTATTAAAACGACATTGCATACTCTGATGTAAATATAGTAGTTACTGCATTCCAGGTGCATGGTCACTTGATGACTAGATTAGACACTAGAATTGTACTGTAATTGTAATGTATTCTTTTATCAGAGGCGTAGCCAAGCCGGGGCGGCGCCCTGGTTAGGACTCCCTGCGCCCCGGTTGAAAAAAAAAAAAAGGAAACTCGAGCTTTTTCGATTCTTCATTTTCATGCCGTTTTTTTCTTTCGGTCTTGCGCGAATGTGCTTGCGCTATTCTATGTGCGCGATGTTATCCATTCACCGTTTGCCTCCCGGACGTTGTTTTAGCGATCAGCGAACGGCGTGGGTGATGTTCGATTTTTTTTCCTGTGGGCGTGCGCCCCTACTGGAAAAATTCCTGGCTACGCCTCTGTCTTTTATGTATAGAGTCAAACCTCTACATACGAATTTAATTCGTTCCGGGAACTACTTCATATTATGTATCATGAAGGAATCATCACCTTTTTCCTTTTTTCACCAATACTACCATTTGCGTTAGCCTTCTTGGGACGCTAACTGACGTCATCCCAACGTGCCGCCGTCTAGCGGGCTAACCATAATGACGTAGTATGTTGGGAATTACTTCGGATCTTGAGTCAAATATTTGATCAAATTCCATATCGTATGTTAAAAAATTCGTATGCTTAAGCAATCGTATGTAGAGGTTTGACTGTACTGTACTTGGTATTGTTATGACATTTATTGTTTTTTGCCCCCTTCTTGGCCAGATCACACATGAAAAAGACCTTGGTCTCAGTGCCTTTTGTTTACTAATTAAATAACGGTTCTGATTGATTGATTGATTGATTGATTGATTGATTGATTGATTGATTGATTGATTCATTCATTCATTGATTCATTCATTCATCGATCGATTCATTCATTGATTCATTCATTCGTTCATTCATTCACTGAGATACTTACTCACACACCACAGAGAAGCAAGCATTCTACATATTTGCAGACATGCAAGGAAAGATGTCAAAGTGTGATGCTCAGCTTTGCCTACTGTTCTAAGACGTTCTTACCAAGCTGTATGCATCCTCCAATGCCTAACAGGGAAGCAGACATGTGGTAAAGAGGAAGAGTGATGTAGACGATGTCATCAGATGTAGCGCCGCACATCTGAAAGAATGCCATACTCATAATGGCTTTAAGGTGACCCACACGTGCTGCCTTTGGGAAACCTGACAGAGAAAGGGACATCATTTCTACATGTCTACATTTTAACAGGTTCATTTCTAATGATTTAATTCATAATAGAGCAGAGGTTGGCATTCCGTCCCAGGGACGTATTGGTCTGTCCGTCTGTCACTGACAGACACCCATTTTACAGATGAAGGACAAGAAAGTTAAAAAAAAGGGACGGACTGTGAGGACAGATGCAAGTGTTTCTTCGTGCGTCCATGTAATCATCCCTATCTAGGTCAAGTGCCGACAAACCTCGTCGTCCATCACTGACAGATGCTTATTTCACTGACAACTGTCGGAAACACGCTCCTTTGTCTTGCGTTTGTAACACGCATGGTTAAAGCCCATGTATCACGCTAATGAAATCTACTGTTTTACGTTTCACTCATTTAGTTGTGGTCTGTATAAAGTGGAATAGTGTTGCTTTTGTCTGAATTCCTCGTTTTACTACCATCACTCTTTTCTACTTGTTCTGATGTGCGGCTTAGAGCAAGCCGTTTTGGTGCGGTCTCTTTAAATGCAAATGAGATACAGTCAAACCTCGGTTTTCGACCACAATCCGTTCCAGAAGGCGGTTCGAGAAGTGAATCGGTCGAATTCAGAATCTATTTTTCCCATAACAAATAATGGAAAAAATTTTAATCCGTTCCAAGACAAAAAAAAAAAACGCCTTTTTTAAGCATTTTTTCATTTGTGCATTTTTGTCCGATCGTGCAACTGCAGCGCACCGCCGAACGCGCAACCATAGCGCGCCGCCGACCGCGCAACTGGTCGCATTATTGTGACAGAGCCGTCGCTAAAATTTAGAAAATATTTTAAAAGTCCTGATGTACTTTCCAAAATTTAAGTGGACCTCAGTGCGCAGGGAGCTTAATTTGGTCCGATCGCGCAACCGCAGCGCGCCGGGCGCTCACTGTCGCATTGCTTTAAGAGCGTCTTTGTGTTTTAGGATGGCTTCACTGCTCCCACTTCCTTTCTTTGGAGGCATGATTAGGGGTTAATACAATCCTCAAAGTAACGAAAATACAATAACGAACGGAGTCAGTCGGCATCCGGGCCGCGCGGTCGGGTTTTCTCTGGTCCTTTCGGTTCATCTCGCGAGGTTCGACCTCCGAATTTTGTTCGATAACCGAAGCAAAAAAATCTCGAATTTTTCGTTCGAATTCCGATTTGTTCGAGAACCGGGACATTTGAAAACCGAGGTTTGACTGTACTACTTCACATCCCACATCCCCCAGGCCGCGAGATGTGTGTCTCCCTTTCCGGTCGACTACCGTTTTTTCCTATGTATAATGCGCAAAATCTAACTAATCTAACTAATTTATTGTCCTAAAATCTGGGGTATTTTTTTTTAAGAAAATCTACCTCGAAATAAAACTTGAAATCACCTTTCTTCTTGTTTGTTGTCAATCGCGCAAAATCTAACTAATCTAACTAATTTATTGTCCTAAAATCTGGGGTATTTTTTTTTAAGAAAATCTACCTCGAAATAAAACTTGAAATCACCTTTCTTCTTGTTTGTTGTCAATCGCGCATCGCATTCAGCCATCCTGCCCAACACAGTCAGTAAAATTCATAATTGACGACACATCGTTTGATGCGATGGTGCAATCCTTGATGGTGTGTTATTGTCAAATATTGTTTGTTTTTTAATCTCCATCGCAAACCGGATATCATACGGAGGCCGCCATTACAGATGCGCAGAACGGATGCGCAAGACACGTCAGCTATATACTAAAGAGCGAGAGTTCAGTTCTAAACCTAAATGCGTATTACAGGTAATATTTTATTTCACGACACTTTGCCTTGTTCCTTTCGTCTCTGCTGTTCACTTCAAACACGCTCCATACGAACACAATGCTCTCGTATCAGACGCTTGCTCGATCACCTGCTCGTTTGCTGTCACAATGTACCCTACACAAATCCGAAACATTTCTCCGCTATCGAGTTTGCTAGCGCATGCGCAGTGATACTGACCGGCAGAATAAGTTTACGGACTTAAGTAGGAGTCAAAATTTGGGTGCGTATGGGTACAGGCTTTTTTCCAGCATCGACATGCCATTTTTAGGGTGCGTATTATACATGGGGGCGCATTATACATGGAAAAACCGGTAATTTGTAGTTTTTTTTAGCCGAGGAAGCGTTTACTTTTTTTAACTTTTTTTTTATTAAAAGAGATAGTCTTTACTTGTGCCGCAAACTTTTTGATTGATTTAAGGCAGTCCAAACTCCGGCCCGCGGGCCAAATCTGGCCCCCAGTCAGATTTCATACGGCCCACAGCTACGGTCTTATAATGTATTATTTATGGCCTGCCTGCACTGTCAAGCTGAATAAAAAAAAAAATCATGAATTTTGAAACTTTAATTCCTCCTATTACCAACAGGTGGCAGCACCACCCCTCTTCACTCATTTCTGCCATGGCGACTGCAAATTAAACGAGGAAAGTTGACATTGAGGGCCGTCGCTTTCAATAGAAATGGGAATGACTATACTTCTTCACTGAGAATCAAGGCAATTGTGTTTGTCTAATTTGTAAAGAGACGGTTGCCTTCTTTATGGATTTCAACCTAAAGAGACTCTATCAGACTAAACATGCTAACGCATATGACAAGCGAACAGGGAGTGACCGCGCTGATAAAGTGAAGCAGCGCCAAGCTTAACTGGCATCACAACAGCGATTCTTCACGCGGGGCTGTGAGTCAAAAGTAAATTTTACCAAAGCAAGCTACGAAGTAGCCATGTTAATACTGTTGATGTTATGAACCTGTAGACGTGACAAAAACTATTACCTTCTGAAAAATATTGTAAATGACAAGAGCAAAATTCACTTGTTTTAAGTTTTAATAATAACAGACAACGTTGCATTACTTATAACTCCTGTTTAAAATGTTCATGAGGCAAAAATAATTTTAAACTCATGTAAATTTAAGGTATTTCATACAGTTTGTTCAATGTTATCTGATTCTTCAGATATGAATAAAAGGCAGAATTTGTGTTTTTAGAGTTGTTCACATCTGGCTGAGTGGCTTATATTTGGTTATTTTGTCATTTAAAAAATAAAGACAATTGGGACAATGAAATTTGTTTTATAACAGTGTGTATTTGCATGAAATTTTTGTAGTTGAAAAATGTGCGAAAAAACTATTGGCCCCCGGATCCCTTCACTTTATCAAATCTGTTTGGACACCCCTGATTTAAAGATATCAACGGCAGAAGACTTGTCCATACAACCATACATAACACGTAATAAAATAAATCCCCTCACAATATTTATGAACGTCTTGTAAACAAGCACTGAAGTCAAGCTATGAAGTAAGCTAATGCTAGCGTTAGCGAGAAGCTAATGGATGCATTTACCAAATTATTGTGTTCCCCAAGAATAATACAGCACCTTCGATGCAATTCATCTTATACAACTACTCCAAATACACCCACAAAAAGTGAAAACAGACCACACAGCTCCAAAATCAGCAGAAAGACTGAGTGCATAGACAAAGTGAAATGCAGTTTATTATTTTTGTGTCATCTCAAGTTTACCGCTTTACTGAGTCCGTCGTGTCTATAGATTGAAGGAACTGAACCATCAATGAAACGAAGTCTTTCAGCAAATCGTTCCCTATACTGACAAAAGATTTCTGCAACACTCCTTGAACAAGCAGGACTAGAAAATTCTCTTCGAGTAATAAACATGGCGGATTCGTAATAAACATGGAGGATTTGCGAATCCGCCATATTTATTACTCGGATTTCCGTTTGGCAACACCCTTTACCTTGTTTGGTTTGTCCCTCCCCTACGGATGTGATGTAATATATAAAAATACGCAACAGAAAACGGAGAAATCTGAACGGAGTAAAAAAAAAAAAAAAAAAAGATCATAAAAGCATTTCTGCAGCACCTGGAGGGATAGATCTCACTTTTCTACACTCCAAATACACAAGAAAATGATTTTAAAAGTCAATTTTCAATTATGTATCTTTTAAGTCAACTTAAGACCTGTTGGCATTTTAAAGTTGCAAATGAAAATATTTGTTGTCAGATTGACTGTCATTCAGGTATTTCTGAATAGCAATTTCCATCCATCCGAATAGCAATTTCCATCCATCCATCCATCCATCCATCCATCCATCCATCCATCCATCCATCCATCCATCCATCCACACTATCTATTAAACAGGGATGAGAACGGCAAATGAAAAAAAACACTGAAAAGTAGCCAGGGTCTGGGGGCCGCATGCCCCACTGGGGGGGCCGAAGGCCCCCCCATTGGGGGGGGCCTGTGCCCCCCCCACTTGCCGCAGGGGGCCAGGGGCCTGTGCCCCCCCCCCAATGAGGGCCGCAGTGGGCCAGGGGCCACAGGCCCCCCCCAATGGGGGCTGCAGGGGCCACAGGCCCCTTTTGGGGACCACAGGGCGCACAGGCCGCAGGGGGCCAGGGGCAACGCCCCGGAGGGGGCTCAGGGGGAAAAGCTCCCTGGAAACTCCTCGATTTTGGCAGTATAGCAACCGCAAAACCATTAATTTTATAGCTCAATTTCAACAGTTTTGTTAAAAAAATATTCCTGCTTGGTGGGCTACCAAGGTGAATATAATACAGTCAAGCCTCGGTTTTCGACCACAATCCGTTCCAGAAGACGGTTCGAGAAGCGAATCGGTCGAATTCCGAATCTATTTTTCCCATTACAAATAATGGAAAAAAATTGAATCTGTTCCAAGACTTTTTTAAGCATTTTTTCATTTGCGCATTTTTGTCCGATCGCGCAACTGCAGCGCACCGCCTAACGCGCAACCGTAGCGGGTCGCTAACCGCGTAACTGCACCGCGCTGGTTGCATTATTGTGACAGAGCCATTGCTGAAATTTAGAAAATATTTTCAAAGTCCTGATGTACTTTCCAAAATGTAAGTGGACCTCAGTGCGCAGGGAGCTTAATTTAGTCCGATCGCGCAACCGCAGCGCGCCGGGCACTCACTGTCGCATTGCTTTCAGAACGTCTTTGTGTTCCGAGTTGTAAGATGACGCTGCTCTCGAGCCATGCCCATCTGAAGCAGTTCTTGATCCCGTTCGACTTGTCTATTTCCCTGGCACGATCCTTGTCTTTTTTCTCTAGAATTTTCGCCATACTGGCTAAAACTTTAGCTAATTAGGCAAATGAGTAGGCAAATGAAAATAAGGCGGCTGTTGTCGCAATACTGCTGCCAGCCGGCCCCCCATATAAAAACAATTTTGTCAACGGATCTACACGATTCACGAAAATGATACTCCCGGCGGAAAAAAACACGGAAATCCGCGGATCCGCGGAAGATTCTCATCCCTGATTAAAAGTAAACATATTTTGGTGATATAATACTTATGCAATACCTGTGGTTCCAGAAGTAAATATGAAGAGGAAGTTGGACATGATGTTAACGTTGGGTGGGCCACTTTTGTTTCCTGTTGACATATTTTCCACTTTATTGAGTAAACTGATTAAACCCTCAGAAATTGGTGAGTGATGCATCACACACACAGATATGTTGTCTTTCTGTAGGTCAGGCAAAACGGGCTCCACCAAATGATCCAAACCTGCAGACAAAATGAGCCATCATCCAACAAAATAAGTAAAAAGTCCTCCTAATCATTTGTTTGATTTGGTGAAACATAATGTAGAGCACAAGGTGAAAGGGAGTGTGCCCACATACCTCTGCCCACAACAAGCGTCTTGGCTCCACAACTCTCAATGCAGCGAAGCAACGATTTAGCTTTAATGTTGGTGTTAAGAAACGCTACTTCACATCCCAGTTTACTCAGTCCCAGCCATACGCAAACAAAATCCGGATGGTTGTACATTAACAGAGCAACAATGCTTCCTTGTTTCAAAGAACTCTCCCTGAACGCGTTCGCAAACTGGTTACTTCTTCTGTCCACATCTTGATACGTCAGCCTCTGATTTTTAAAGAGAATGAAGGGCTTGTTCGGGTTCCTACTCGTCTGAAGGAGAAAGCAGTCCAAATATGTGATGATTCCTTGCTTCATGCGAGCGTTCAACGACTTTTTGTACATCCGGAGTTTCAAATAATACCTCAAATCGACCCAGTAAAAGGGGTGATACAGTTTCTGATAGAAAAGAAGAGCTAGCGAAGCCGCTAAAACACTACTGAACAGAAGAGTAAACATCGTCGCGTTAAAATCCGACTTGCTGCAAAATGCTTGACAAGCAGTGGCAAATACCGTTAGCCCCTGAGTGAACGATTCGTTCACAACAACGACTCTTTTCAGTGAACGAGAGTGAACGAATCACTTCCTAAAGTGATTCGTTCTTTTTTCAGTTCATATGACTTCAACCAGTAGGTGTCAGTAATTCGCATTGAAGCTGGTGCCACCTCGCCGTAAAACAAAACAAAAAAGAAAATGACGTAACTTCCCGTTCACGAACGAATGGGTGAACTGCCTTCCCGTACATCAACGGATCAGTCCGTGAACGTGTTGCGTCTCCTGCCATGAACTATGTAAACCAGAATGTAGATTTACGATTTGCCAAGGAAAGAAAGAACCACTCACTGTAACACCACTTCTTTTATGCTTGTTTTCTCCAAGCTAACGGCTAACTTTATTGCAGGAAGGGATTCGCCGTTATGCAACAACGGGGAGATTATGCTTCTCTGGGTAATCTTTATTTTATAACACTTATAGTAGTTTTTAAATAACGTGTATGCATATATACGCCTAAATATTGTTATCCAATATATCTACTGCAATTTCACATTAGATTGCTGGTTTGAAATTTATTATTATTATTATTATTTAATAAACATTTATGTTAAAACTTGTCTGGTGTTTTATTCCAGTGGTTCTCAAACTTTTTTCAGTGATGTACCCCCTTTGAAATATTTTTTCAGCCAAGTACCCCCTGACCAGCGCAACACATTTCTGGTCGAAAAGAAAGAGGTACAGGATTGTCCCATCAGTGTTTGATTTATTAAAGTTAAACAACTTGTAGCAATGTACCTGACAGACACATTTATGTTTCAAACAGTGCATTTGGAAACAAAAACGATAAACAGTAAACAGTGACCACCAAGAAGGCATAAACCCTTTCAAAACTCAAATACTGTATGCAGAACACTACTAATTTATATTAATCTTTCTTGTAATAATCTCTTGCAAGTAAATACAAATATACATAACTAAAAATGTGTTCACAAAAATAAATTAACTTAATTATAAATAAATAATATCTTGTTTACAAAATAAATTGATAACTTAATAATAAATAAAGATTTGCTCATAAAAAATAATCAACTTCACCTCTTTTGGGATAAAAAAAGAAACTTTTTTTCCTCTTAAAATTGAATTGTTGCATTGAACATTTGATTTTGATTTGACAAGCATTGAACAAGCATTGAACAGTGTTGAAGCTTGAATGAGTCTTTTGCACTCATACTACATTTTAGTGAGAAACATGGAGCTATGGTGAACGTTTTTTTCCAAATCTATTTTTCCCATTATTTGTAATGTGTGGAGTTTGCATGTTCTCCCCGGGCCCGCGTGGGTTTTCTCCGGGCACTCCGGTTTCCTCCCACATCCCAAAACCATGCTTGGTAGGCCGATTGAGCACTCCAAATTGTCCCTAGGTGTGAGTGCGAGTGCGTATGGTTGTTTGTCTCTGTGTGCCCTGCGATTGGCTGGCAACCGGTTCAGGGTGTCCCCCGCCTACTGCCCGATGACAGCTGGGATAGGCTCCAGCACGCCCGCGACCCCCGTGGGGACTAAGCGGTACAGAAAATGGATGGATGGATGGATAGTTGACAGAACGTTAGCACTAGCTGGCTAGCTGGCGGCGATGGAAGGGTTAAAACCACCAGGAATGTTGGCGGTGGATTCCACCAACTTGGCAAAGTCATGGAGAAGTTGGAAAGAGGAGTTCGAAATTTACTTGGACCATGCCAATGGCGGACGAGACGACGAAAGTGAAGCTGTTCAGCTACCTCATCGGAGAAAAGGGCAGAGAACTGTGGACAACTTTGGCGAGTGTGAGCCCCTCTGCAAGGACCACAGTGAGTTCAATGATGAAACAGTTTGACAAATACTGCAACCGATGACAAATGAGACAATGGAGAGGTACAGATTCTTTACGAGAAATCAAGGATTGAATGAAAATGTGGATAGCTATGTAACGGACTTGAAAGTACTGGCTAGCACCTGCAATTTTGGAACCATTAGAGACTCTTTGATAAGGGATCATGTAGTGTGTGCAAACGGCTCAGCACTGAGGGAGAGATTACTCAGGGAGGAAAAGCTGACGCTGGAGCCATGTCTGAACATCTGCAGATCTACGGAGCTATCGAGGGAGAATAGTAAGACGCTTCAAGGACTGACATAGGAGGAAGTACACGCAGTGGAGCAGACAGATCTGACAGAGGGAGAACGGGATTCACTGCAAGTTCTGCGGAAAAACACATGAGCGTAGCAAGAAAAAGTGCCCGGCTTTTGGGAAAAAGTGTAAGAAGTGTGGGAAGGAAAACCATTTCGCAGCTCAGTGCAAATCGAGACTAGAGACCAGTTGGAAAACGAGGAGAGTACAAGCCGTTACAGAGGAGACAAGTGACAGCGATTCGTATGAGGTCAACTGTATAAGGGAAGAACAGGGAGAGAGCGAAAAGGTGAATCACTTAAAAGACAGCCACAGTCAGAGCCAACAGCTCTTTGCAGGGATGAAAATCGGAGGAAAAGTTGTTGATTTCCAGATTGACTGTGGGGCCACTTGTAATGTCATCCCCATTGATCTTTTAAACCCAGACACACAGCTCGAGCACACCAAGAAAGTGATAGTGATGTACAACAAGACAAAGCTGACTCCACTAGGTACGTGTAGGGTAAAAGTCAGAACTCCCAGAAACAATAAACTGTACAGATTAGAGTTCCAAGTAGTGGACCAGAACAGCAGAACCCCTTTACTAGGCAGAAAACTCATAAAAGTGCAATATAAGAACATTCTGGCTATTGACAGCATAGTGAAGAAGGAGCCGAGCGCAGTGACAAATGGAGGTCACATGACCATGGACAAAATAATGGATGAGTTTGAGGATGTGTTCACCAGTGTGGGGTGCATGGAGGGTGAATATAGGATAGAGATAGATGACAGAGTACCGGCAGTGAAACTGCCGAAACGCAGAGTGCCTGTAGCCATGATGACACCTCTGCAAGTGGAACTCAAAGACCTAGAGAGAAGAGGGATAATTGCACCAGTGGAACGCAGCACTAACTGGATCAGTAGCATGGTAGGAGTGAAAAAGCCTACTGGGAGGCTCCGGATCTGTGTAGACCCAAAACCTCTGAATAGAGTACTAAAAAGAAGTCACTATCCACTCCCAACCATTGATGACATACTGCCGGAGATCTCCAAGGCAAAAGTATTCACAGTCTGTGAGGTAAAGCAAGGCTTCTGGCATGTGAAACTAGAAGAAGAGTCGAGTTACCTTACCACATTCGCCACCCCATTTGGCCGCTTCCGATGGCTAAGAATGCCAATGGGAATAAGCCCAGCGCTGGGAGTTAAAGTTAAAGTCCCAATGATCATCATCACACACACTTCTGGGTGTGGTGAAATTTGTCCTCTGCATTTAACCCATCCCCATGTGATTTTGATCCTTCCCCTGGAGGAGAGGGGAGCAGTGAGCAGCATCGGTGCCGCGCTCGGGAATCATTTGGTGATCTAACCTCCCAATTTCAACTCTTAATGCTGAGTGCCAAGCAGGGAGGCAATGGGTCATTTTTATAGTCTTTGGTATGACCCTGCCGGGGTTTGAACCCACAACCTTCCAGTCTCAGGGCGGACACTCTACGACTAGGCCACTGAGCTGTTCCAGAGAAAGCTCATGCAGGCCCTGGAGGGCCTCCCTGGAGTCTACATCATAGCAGATGATGTACTAATCACAGGGGAAGGAGCAACACAAGAGGAGGCGGAAAAGGACCATGACGAGAAGGTCAGACACTTCCTAACCAGGTGCAGGGAGCGCAACATCAAGCTGAATGCAGACAAATGCCGGCGTAGACAAAAAGAGGTACCCTACATAGGTCATCTCTTCACAGCCGAGGGACTGAGGATCGACCCTGAGAAAGTACGGGCAATCAGAGACATGCCAAAACCCACCGATGTGAAAGGTGTACAGAGAATAGTAGGGATGGTCAATTATCTCTCTAAATTCTATGATCATCTTTCTGATGACTGTGAGGTTCTGAGATAACTCACACGTAAGGAGAACGTGGGAATGGACAGACACCCAAGAAAGAGCGTTTCACAGACTGAAAGACAAAATTGCCAGAGCACCAGTTCTCCAGTACTACGACAAGGAAGAGGAATTGACACTACAGTGTGATGCGTCAGACACCGGGGCTGGGGGCCGCCCTGACACAGAAAGGTAAACCAATTGCATTTGGTAGCAGGGCACTCACATTGACTGAAAACGGCTATGCTCAAATAGAAAAAGTATGTTTGGCCATAGTGCTTGGAATGGAAAAGTTTCATCAGTATACTTACGGAAGAGAAGTCACAGTACAGAGTGATCACAAACCCTTAGAGCAGTGGTCCCCAACCTTTCTTGCGCCACAGACCGGTTACGTGTCAGAAATATTTCCGCGGACCGGCCTTTATATAAATAAATAATACATTTATATAAATAAATAATTAATTCATCATAAATATATAAATACGATGAAATAAAATAAAAACAAGTATAAACGACATAAAAATAAAACTCACCATTCCGTTGAATTAGTGGGAGCACTGAGCTTGTTTCTCAGAAACGAGCCGGCGTAATCGGAGACAATGACACCCGAAGTGGTTAAGGTTTGTCTTTTAATACAGGATGCTTGAGCTCCATCTGCCCAAGCACTTTTGAAGGCTTCATTGTCTCATTAGCTAGCCTGTCGCCGCCCGCCACATATTATGCAGAGTGGGCTTGCTTGGCGCGTCAGTCACCTGTGGCGATAAATCCATATTAGAAGTAAGACTTTCTTTTAAATGCAGCTTTCCTTTTCTTAGAAGTCGTAGCCTCTTCTTCTCCCGTCTCCTCATTGGGCTTTTTTCCCTTTCCGAAAAAGCTTTCCAAATATCTCTCTTTCTTGCTCATTTTTGCTAGCTTCGTGGGCTCGACTGGGGGGACGAGCTTCTTGACCTGTGTCAAGAGACACAGCTGCACCAACGGATGTAATTGGGAGAGAATCGCCACATTTTTTACATTTTTCAGAATAAATTCTTACTCATTTTTGCTAGCTTTGCGGGCTCGACTGGGGAAACCTGTCACGTGAACTAACTGATAGTTGATAAAAAAAAATAAAAAAATCTGTGCGGCTTGGCAGCCCGGTACCAAGTGACCCATGGACCAGGGATTGGGGACCCCTGCCTTAGAGAGCGAGAGAGTGTCTGTATTGGCTGGGGATGAACGAGGAGATCAAGACCTTCATCTCCAAATGCGACATCTGCAGGTCGGTGGACACAAAACAACAGAAAGAGACACTACATCCACATGACATGGCCAGCAGACCCTGGGCCAAGGTAGGAGCAGATATTTTCTCCTTCCACAACAAAGACTATCTAATAACAGTGGATTATTATTCAGATTTCTGGGAGGTAGATTACTTACCTGACACTAAGAGCAATACTATTATCAGAAAACTGAAGGCTCACTTTGCCCGACAGGGATAACCTGACAGTTATTTCAGATAACGGACCCCAATTTGCATCCCTGGAGTTCCAGCGCTTCAGCCAGAAGTGGGGCTTTGAACATAGGACATCGTCGCCGGGTTACCCACGGAGCAATGGGAAGGCAGAATCAGCAACAAAGACCGCCAAGCGACTGATGCTGAAGGCTGCAGCAGCTAGACAGGATCCTTATTAGCCATGCTGGATCATCGAAACACACCAAGCCAGGGTCTCAACACAAGCCCAGCACAGAGACTGTTGAGCAGGAGGACCAGGACTTCCCATAAAGAACACGCTGCTGGAACCTGATGTAACACATAACGACCAGGGACTGAAAAACAACAAGAAAAATCCTACAACCGCACGGCGAAAGACATGGACACTCTTACGAATGGCGACAGTGTAAGCGTACAATCCTGTGACACACCCAGGAACTGGAGACCAGGGAAGGTGGTTCAGCAAGTGAGCCACAGATCGTATGAGGTGGAGTTAGACTCAGGCGGGGTCCTGAAAAGGAATCGTCACCACCTCAGACGCAGTCGCACAGGATGTTCTCCAACACAAGAGGCACCCACACAAACACCCACGGAGGGGGCCACATCATCGGATACCCCAGCAGGGAAACAAGGGTCACACACCAGATCGGGTCGGCAAGTTATCAGACCCCACTACCTGAAAGACGATACAGAACAAAAAAAGTGTTTTATACATTGGAAATGTTGTGGTTACACTCCTGAAATGTGTTTTGAACTTTGAGCCTCGTATTGCTTGTGTTTCTATAGATGTGTTCTTTTAGGCTTGTTCTTTTAGGCACACACCAGCTCGGGCTCCTTTCCAGCCAGAGAGGTGACATTCCATGTCCCCAGAGCCAGACTCTGCAGCCGGGGATCGGACCGCCAAGGTCCCCGCCTTTGGCCGCCGCCCAGCTCACTTTGCACCCGACCCCTTTAGTCCCTCCTACAGGTGGTGAGCCCATGGGAAGGGGGACCCACGTTTTCTTTTCGGGCTATGCCCGGCCGGGCCCCATAGGCGAAGGCCCGGCCACCAGGCGCTCGCCTTCGAGCCCCACCTCCAGGCCTGGCTCCAGAGGGCGGCCCTGGTGACCCGCGTCCGAGCAAGGGAAAACGAAGTCCATTTGTGTTTTTCGTCATAAGGGGCTTGGGTGAGCCGTGCTTTGTCTGGCCCCTCACCTAGGACCCTTTTGCCATGGGTGACCCTACCAGGGGCATGAAGCCGGCCGGCATAGCAGCAATGCTGTCTGTCACTCATTCGTGAATCTGCGCGAACGACCAATCAGCAGCGAGCCATAGATGGAGGCGGGACTTTACGAGTCAGTGACGTAATTTCCCGTTCACGAACGAGTCAGTGACGCAACTTCCCGTTGACGACCGGGTGAGAGACTGTTGCCAACGGATCAGTGTGTAAGTGTTGTATTATAGAAAGAAATGCGTGAATTACCCGAGCCAATTATTATTATTATATATAATAAAAAAGAATTGGGGGGGGGTTGTGTAGTTGTATTGTTTGATGTGTATGGGTTGTTTCCACGAGAGGTCCAAAAAAAAAATCAGTGTGTGTGTGTGTGGGGGGATTCATTGAACGATTCGTTTGAACGAATCTTTTGAGTGAACTGATTCTAAAGATTTAGTTCACTTAAAAGAACTGGAATGCACATCACTAGTGGCAAATTCTATGGGTGGAGAGGGTAGTCACAGAGAAGCCACAACTACAACAAACCTATCAGACGCCTGAATGGAAAGGCTATCGACACATATTCAGGACACCTGACCAGAATTAGGATTACATTATTTTGGTTTAAAATGCATTAACAACTCACACGGTCAACATACGTACCATACAGGGGCGTCAAAATTTTAATTGAGTTTAACCATGTTTAGGTGGAACACCATGTGTTTCAAAATTTTAACTCCATGGTTGCGAAATTCGACAGGCTCAGACAGTCATTCAAGAATTGGAGAACATTTGGGCTTGAAAAGTCTAGGGGGAAAACCCCTTTCTGATTTGCATGTTTATTAATAATAGTTAATAAACAATCAAAGGCTTGATTAGCTCTAATTACAGATGAGTGGCACATTTATTTATTTATTTATTTACCGTATTTTCACGTTCAAAAGACGCACTGTAATAAAAGGCGCAGTCTCAGTTGTGTGCCATGACTGTGTTTAACACACACATAGGGCGCAACGGCTCATAGGGCGCGAGTTTTATAGATACAATCCACGCGCGCACACACTGCAAATCCACGCCCACACTTCCCCCGTAAACGTTCTCATTTACATTTTCATTTATCAACAACACACACACAAGCATACAAGTGTGCGTATTTAAAAATGAAGCGGGAGCAAAGCTGAGTTTGGTATTCACATTTTTATTAGGAATACACACAGTTGCAGATCAAAAAGAAAATGGACTGAAAGAACAAAGACAAGATGGACGCATTTGAGAATGGCGGACCATCCAGCCCTGAGTCATCATCATGAGAATCTAAGAGGATAGGCTGCTAAAGACTTGCATGAGGCACATGAAGTCAAACTGGACACATTGATAAAGACTGCTGAAGCATTACAAAGTTGGTGGAGTATGGGACAAAAGGGATGGAAGTGTGTTTGGGGGCTGGGGCGGACATAACTGAGGAGTTTTGATAAAAGAGGGAATAATAAGGCTGCTTATTGACATTGAAACGGGGATAAAAAACAAAATACATCGATATGGACAGTGAAGATGCACTAATAATAACAAATCATACGACAGCGTGATCAGAATCTTTGCAAAGTGTGCATTGATCGATAGAAATTAAATCATTTGAATCATAAATTTCTATATGTAACAGCATTTCGAAGACATGATGAATCTAATTGAAATAATCAAATTTTATAATTGGACCGGTGAAAATTTAGATTCGAGCAAAAGAAGGCTGAATTGCTAAACTTAATTGACCTTTATCGAAACGACAGAATTTAATTACACATCAATTGCGACTGATTTATAGGATGCATATTTGAGCTTGAAGGGGTGAGGGGCCATAAGAAAGTTGGAATTCTGGATAGTCAGCAAAATAGTAATACAGGGCACTACTTAATTAAAAAAGAATACAGTGGGGTTTTTAAATAACAATTACAGTGACATGACCCTTGCGACAATTGATTTAAATGGCAATTTATGATAGGTACTTGGGGTTAGGATTAACAATCCATCCATCCATCCATTACTGGTGCGGCTTGTCTTTACGAGGGTCACGGAGGATTAACAATAATAACTAGAATTTGTCATTTCTGTAGAAATTGCGTGTAAAGGCGTAGAGGCTGAATAAAAATTCGGGGAATGCTACAAGATTGTGTTTAAATTTGGAACGTGTTGAAGTGGTCAGAAAATGGATGAAAATATAGAAAGAATTCTGTAAAATTGGGCGTGAATTTTAAAGTTGAAATTTTGAAATTTTTCAAAAGTGGGAAGTTTTGGAATAGGTAGGCATAAGATGAACGGTTCAAAAATTGAAATGGGTTGAGTCAGTGAAAAAAAAAAAAATTAATTAGAAATTATAAGGGAAACAGGAAATTTTGCAAAATGTTACCGCAATGTTGAAAGTGAAAATGTGAAGTTTAGTCTAGAAAGTGAAAGAAGGTGAATTGGAAGAATTATGTGGAAGAAAATGAGAAATGTTGAATGTGCCATGAAGATTGAATGGTGAAATATTGGTTTAAAATTTGTAAATTTCTCGAAAACCGTAAATATTTAGAATATTTGGCATGAATATTTGGAATGTGTTAAAAGTGTTAAAAGTGGAATGAAGTGAATCAGATGAATTTGTAGAAGTAGTTAAGCTAAAAAAAAAAATAAATAAAAATAAATAAATAAATAAATAAATAAAAAAAGAGGCAGAAGAATGCAGAAGAAGTTGAATAATAATAAAGTCAAGGCAAGTCAAGTTTATTTACGTATATAGCCCACAAGCAAGTCTCAAAGGGCTTCAAATGTACAAAAATTGACAATTTAAAGTACAGGAACAATAAGTGTGAAGGCCACAATGATGATCATGACAGTAAAAATATTTCTAATTGGTTTTGATAGGTACAAAGGGGGAACATGGAAGAAGGTTTCAAAATGTGTGATTTAGCGTGACTCCATTATCAAGAGTAAGCATTTCTTTTTAATTCTAAGAATTGGCATCAACAAAAATGAGAACGATAATCTTCAAGGTGATATGTAAGTGGCAGGAGGAAGCTGTGTATATTGTTTTTTAAACATTATTTTCAGTATCATTATTTTTTAGGAGGGTCAGTTATGCTTGTGAGGAGATGAATGAAGGAACAAGGTAACAGTAAAAGGGAGTGCTCTATAATTTTTTGGTTCTTTGCCAGAGGTAGTTATTTGGAGGGATGAATTTAAACTGAAAGCAAAATGGAACTGTTTAGTGGAAGAAATATGGGAAGGTGGAAATCTTGAAGTTACAGCTCAACACGAAGTGTCAAATAGTCTAAGTGTGAGATGTGAGCAAACTAAATGGGGAGTTAAATCCTGTTCCAGCATGCTGCATATTGGCAAACGATGAGAGGACAGGAGACCAGACAATTAGATATTAATTTTGGATTTAAAATGAAAAAGGGAAATTTTAATTGAGGAGAAAATGTTGCGTAGGGATGGTTCCTTTTACAATTTAATATTGTATGTTTTTATGTGTGTGTGGTGGGATGACAGTTTGTCTGTAATGGTGTATGAATGTCAAGTCTGTGCTTGTGGTGTGGTGTTTGTGTATTGTGAATGGTTAACATGATTCAAAGTTGGGGTGATGTGATCACAGCAGAGGATAACATTCCTCTCACCTGAAAAATATAAAGATACTACAGATTTGAAAAAGCAAGATTGATCGGGGCTAATTTTGGACTAAATATGGGTTTAGGATTACTCTGGGGCACCATTGACAACAAAAGACTTCAATGGAGAAGGCCCAATTCAAGATTATGACCAGACGTGACTATACCAGCATTGACAATCAAGACTCTGAGTCAAGACAGTGTATGACAACAACTCTGGACTTACCTGACAGTGTGACGAAATGTACGTGACGGAATTTGTGATGACTTGCTTTGTTTTGATGTTTTACCTAATTGTATTGCAGCCTCTAACAGCAACCCAGGGAGCAGATTGTGCTTTATTTGTTAAACTCGTGTTTACTTTGCAGGTTGTCAACTGCAGTCTTGGAGAATTTTGTGTCATGTCTGTGAACATGCATTAACAACTAACCCCTTACTTTTCATAATGAGTTTGTAAATGTGATCGTTTTCAGGACAGGCTCGGCAGGCTCCAGTTTTCAATTTCATACGTTTGACATGCGCCCGTGTGTGATTATTTTTGTTTATCATTATGAATTTTATTTTTTGGTAATATGGATGTTTATTGTCCGGAGAGCTGCATGCACAGCTACAGGAGGGTGATGGCTTTTGTTCATACAGCCATGTGAGATGCTGCCAGTCGAGTTTCAGGGACTGAGAGTTGGTGATTCCAGGCCAGGATGGCATCTGGAGGTACACCGAAGTCCAGCTGGCGATGGGTATGTTACCATGGACATTGTTATTTTTACATTTTTTAGAATGTGTCCAAAGGGGGAGGGAAAAAATAAAAAATAAAAATAAAAAAAATAAAGGGGGGAATTGTGAGATTTTAAGTGTTTTCAGAATTGATGGTTTTTAAGTCTTCAACATGCGAGATGGAGGAGAAGAAGCAGCTTGGCAGAAATGAAGTGAATGGGAGACAACATCGTGAAATGGAGCCAAAGCCTGGTAACAAGTGTGGAGAGTTTTAAAATAGCTTATAATGAATTGTGGACCTTTACAAGATAGGATCAAATAGGTGGGAGAGTATTAAATGTAAAAAATTGGAACAATAACATACAGACTCCAAACGAATTTGGAACAGGTGGATAACTTATGAACGATAAAGTTTGAATAACACATTATTCACGTGATTCATTTGCAGGATAAACAATGGAAGGGATTGATAAATTGAACAAATTTAAGACAACTGCAGGAGTATTATGTCGAAAACAAATAGATTCAACAAAAGTTTTTCCCTATAAAATGGTGGCGTTTGGGTTTGAAGTACATAGTCGCTTCAAAGGAGGAAAGGCATGAATTAAGATACGTGATTGATCAATGATTAAATGTTAGTAAAACAACAGATTGAATAAATTACGATGACTATGCTTTGAAAAGGCTATCCCTTATACCAGGGGTGTCAAATTTTTTCCCTGGCCGCATTGTAGTCATAGCTTCTTTTGGAGGGCTGTTATGACTGTCACCCCAAATAAATGTATGAGCACCTCATGTTATATACAGTAAAAGCTACAAAATAAACTAACAAGTAATTCGTTTTCAAATCAGACAAGTAAAAAACTGGTCTAATATTTAAAAATAAAATATTATTAAAAGTGAAGACAATTTGCAATTCGAGTAATGACACATGAATATGAGGCACAATTTGTCTTTGCGGGCCACATAAAATGATGTGCCTGGCTGCATCTGGCCCCCGGGCCTTGACTTTGACACCTGTGCCTTATACAAAGGTGAAGTAGGATTAGAATTTGATAGAACAGATATGGACATTCACATATTCCAATAGAGTTTAAACTGCTTGCAATACTATTACAAATTAATTAACACTTGTGAGTGAGTGCGGGATTGATTGATTGGTTGATTGATTGATTGATTGATTGATTGATTGATTGATTGATTGATTGACTGAATGACCGAGTGACAGAATGACCGAGACCAAATGACTGAGTGACCGGATGGGCGATCGTTCGATGTCTGTCTGTCTATGTGCATGTATAGGTGTATGTATGTATTTCGTTATTTGTTTATGTATTTTTCTCTCACGTTTTCGTTTTCATCTTCCACTTCTTTCGGGAATCTTCTCGCTTTTTAAGAATCTCCCCTGCCATCTCTCCTTGATAGTTCCATGCTGTCGCTGGAATGTCGTCTAGGCTAATTGCCTTTCCCCTCTCCATCTTTTACAAATGTCTGGGTATGAATTTTATCTATATTTATTTTTCTCACTCATTGGCGGCCCCACAGAGGGACTTGAAGCGGCTCCACAGAGGGACGTGGTGGGCCGACAGAGGGAGTACGAACACATATGGGTTTTTGGTGACCTCAGTTAAACTGAGGTCAACAGAGGGTGTGAAGGAATAGGGTCAAAAGACACAAAACCCGCCTAGCCACAATAACAGATATGCTCACATCTCTTTAGATAAAGTATATAAGCAGACAAGTATATTCATGGAGTCAACCAATAAAGCAGACATAACTAGACATTCTTTAATATAAGATAATAACAGAGGTTGCTACAACTTCACGATTCAATATGTATTTCTGTGCACTGCAAAATAAATGTCTTTTGATATGTTGCTTAAATAGCTTAATGACCCTTAAGGAACTGTGTAATGCATGCCTGATGTTTGTTCTCTAAATCATGGACACGGCCAGAGTCGTCTTGACCGTTCAGTACTTGATTATATCTTGTGTTTTGACTAAACGTCATATGTCGCCTAATGCGGGACGCCAGCTTTTCGATTACTACTGAACGCTCTGCACAGAGGGAAATGTTTTGCCTAACAGAAAAGATATGGTGGGAAGCATGATTAAACTAAGAATATAATGATGTGAGCAAAGACATGGATTAATGATGTTACAGCCAAAAAGCTCACATAAATTCGTACAAAATGACAAAAGTGAAAGAATGAGGTACGACAGTATATGTGCAAGGAATGGAGCAGAATGTTTACAGGAAGGTCACTTGGAGATAAAACCAGCTGGTGCCAGAAGGAGACAGCCAAGGACTCGGCCAAAGATGATCCCCAAGGCCGAAAGACAGGATGGAAGACGGCAGCCCCCACACACACACCGAATCGTCCATACCAGCACCCACTCCGATGGAATCAAACTCTACTGCGAACTCGCCCCACCCCAACGACTCATCACCCATCAAACGCGCCCCACACCGGCATGAGCAACTGAATATAAGCAGACCAAAGAACCTTGAACGTTGCCCTTTTCTGAATGGAGACTTTCTGCTCTTGAAGGGCCCAGCGCTGTATTGTACTTTCCTGAAAACAGAGCTTTCTTAACAAGAATTATGATTGAACTCAACCAACCTGTGTAAGTCTAATTTCTGCTTCAGTGTCTTTGCATTTTCCTAAATCTGAAGAAATTAAACGAGCACGCAGTGAGTGAATTGGATAACAGGTGATTGGCAATGGCTTTTGCCGTGAGGCGCAGATAGCGCTCCCTAAATTGTGGACCAAAATCCAACAAGGGGAGTGAAGCACCAATAATCTTACCAGCCATGTTCACTATGCGCTGGAGGGCCTTGGGGGGCCCCCGTGCTCAGCGTGATGCTGGCGGAGATCTTGTCGCCAACACGTACCACCTTAGGTCTCTGACTGAGGAAGTCTAGTAGTCAGTTGCAGAGGTAGGTACTGAGGCCCAGCTTGGCGAGTTTGCAGATGAGTCGTTGTGGCACAATGGTGTTGAAGGCAGAACTGAAGTCCACAAACAGCAATCTCACATACGAGTCCCTACTCTCCAGGTGGGTGAGGGCCGAGTGGAGGGCCGAGCAGATGGCATCCTCAGAGGACCTTTTGGCTCGGTACGCAAACTGGAAGGGGTCTATGGTGGGGGGTAGAATGGATCTGATGTACTCCATGACAAGCCGCTCAAAGCACTTCATGATGATGGGCGTCAGTGCCACGGGGCGGTAGTCATTGAAGCAGGACGGGGCAGGTTTCTTCGGCACAGGTACGATGGTGGCAGCCTTGAAACACGAAGGGACGACGGCTTGCTGCAGGGAAATGTTGAAGATGTCCGTGAAGACACCCGTCAGCTCCCCAGCGCAGTCCTTCAGCGCTCGACCCGGTTGTCAGGGCCCGCCGCCTTATGAGTGTTGATAGCGGCAAGCGCCCTCCTCACGCTATCAGCAGAGAGGCACAGGGGCTGCTCTTGTGGAGGAGGAGGGGCCTTCAGCGGGCAAGTGCTGTTCTGAGCGTCGAAGCGAGCAAAGAAGCGATTGAGATCGTTGAGCAGACGGATGTCGCCCTCACAGCTCTGCGGCGCGGGCTTGTAGTCCGTGATGGTCTGAATGCCCTGCCAAAGGCTCCGTGCGTCCTTGCTGTCCTTGAAGTGGGCGGTAATCCTGCAAGAGAACGCCCTTTTCGCCTCCTTGATGCCCCGGGACAGGTCGGCCCTCGCTGTCCTCAAGCCAGCCTCATCCCCCGCTCTGAAGGCTTTGTCCCTGGCCCTCAGCAGCCCGAGGACAGGCCCAGTCAGCCACGGCTTCCAGTTAGCCCGAGTGACGATGTATTTCGAGTGGGTCACATCATCAATGCACTTCGCGACGTAAGAGGAAACAGAGTCAGTATACTCCTCTATATCCGTCCGATCATTGCAAGTGGCCGCCTGCTTAAACATTTCCCAGTCAGTAGAGCCAAAGCAGTCTCGAAGCACATCAGAGGCACCCTCAGGCCACACTCTAACCCGCTTGCGAACCGGCCTGGATGCTTTCACCATTTGTCTGTATGCGGGCAAAAGCATAACAGTGATATGGTCAGAAAGTCCAAGATGGGGGAGGGGGGCGGCTTTGAAAGCTCCTTTATGTGAAGAGTAGACCAGGTCCAGGAAGCTATCACCACGTGTTGGAAAATTAACATGTTGGTGAAGCCTCGGAAAAACAGACTTCAGGTTAGCGTGATTAAAATCCCCAGCGAAGATGGTGAAACCGTCAGGGTGCGCCGTCTGTTGTTCACTGACAGACTGGTACAGTTCACTAAGAGCCGCGATCCTGTCGCCTTCGATGTTGGAAGGCGGGATGTATACCATGACTAGCAGAATCGCAGTAAATTCCCTCGGCAGGTAAAAAGGACGGCACTTAATGATCACAAACTCCGCCAGTGGCGAGCAGTGCTTGCATACCACTACAGAGTCCCGGCACCATTCGTCACGGATGTAGACGCATAGTCCACCTCCTCGCAATTTTCCCCCTTTTACAATGGCCCGGTCCGCCCGATAGCACGCTAGCCGCTCCAGATGTACAGCAGAGTCCGGAATGTTGACAGTCAACCAAGTCTCAGTGAACACGAGCACACAGCAGTTACGCACTGTCCGGTTCGTAGCTCTCAGCAGGCGAACGTAATCCATTTTGTTGTCCAGCGATCGAACATTCGCCAGAAGAATGGAAGGCACGGCCGGGCGAGCTGGGTTGGCCGCCAGCCTGGCCCGGACGCCTCCGCGCTTGCCCCTCTTCAGCCTCCTCGCACACCGCTTCCGACGCTCCCTAACCGGGGGAGGAATAGCAGGCGAGTCCGGCGACGGTTCAAGTTCTGCATGGGAACTGTATGTGTGGACAAAACCATTCGGGTCTTTCCCAACCAGAAACCCTGGATGACCAGCCATGTTCGCTCACTCCTCAGGGCCCGTGACTCTGCCTTCAGGTCAGCTCGACTCGGGCTGACCTGAAGAAAGGGATTAAAAAAGCCAAAGCGGACTACATGAGGAAGATGGAGTCCCACCTCGCCAGCAACAGACCACGGGAGGTGTGGCAGGGCATCTAGACCATCACCAACTTCAGGGGCTGTGATGTGACGTCAGACCCAAGTGAGTCGCTGCCAGAGGAGCTTAATTGCTTCTTTGCCCACTTTGAATCACCACAGCCTCACTCACCTGCTGTAGCCCTCCCCTCACCCCCATACACACCAGATCCCAGCACCCCTCCACTCACAGTAGAGGAGCAGGAGGTGAGGCGTGTGCTCCAGGCAGTAAACCCCAGGAAGGCCCCTGGTCCAGATGGAGTACCTGGCAAAGTGCTCAGAGCCTGCGCCCACCAACTGTCCCCGATATTCTGCAGGATCTTCCAGAGATGGGACCAAGTTACACATGTGCAAGTCTCAAGTGAGTCTCAAGTCTTAACCTTCAAGTCTCAAGTAAGTCCCAAGTCATTTTTTTCTTGGGCAAGTCAGGTCAAGTCAAGTCCTTAAATAGGTCAAGTCAAGTCCAAGTCAAGTCCTTAAATAGGTCAAGTCAAGTCCAAGTCAAGTCATTTTATTATTGCAATTTTACCCGCAGAATCTGATTTTAGTAACGTGAAAAGACAAGATATAAGTAACTTTAAGTAACCATCATTGTCCAATGTGTCTAACCCAGGGGTGGGCGAACTTTTTGACTCGCGGGCCGAACTGGGTTCTAAATTTGGACCGGAGGGCCGAACCAGGAGCAGATGGACGTAGTGTTTGTGTGAAGTAATATAAGCGACCTGTAAAGGTCATTGCATAAAAGATTTTGGCCTTTAGTAGGTAGTAAAGCATGGATATTCCAAACAGGTTTTTTGAAAACAAATGCATTTATTAACAGTGTTAGGTTTATTCGCTGACCGAACAAATTTCAAGAGAAGAGCAACAGCAAACAAACCACAAGTGAGACAGAATATTAAGTCTTTTCTCGCGAGGAGTGCAGTACAGATAGCTTCACAACAATCTCACTACACTAAATATCTGTATGCACTCCCGCTCTTTTTATTGGGATTTGCCCTACCCACAAATCGTGAGACAAAAGCCCCTAAAAGAGGAGGGGGAACGCATGTGGGCTTTGCCTCGTAAGGAAGAAATCACTAGGTGTTTACATACTGATAAGAACATGTGGGAAGAGGAATTTGAGTGGCCTGGATAGAGAAGAAAACCTTTGACCTCTAGTCAAAACATAGCAAGGGATGCTTTACGACATTGTGTAAAATGGGACAAGCTAGGTTATTTATTACTGGATACATACATTCCGACATAATCTTACGATCAAGATAGTTTGGAAAACCCTGACAATGATGGTCACTTGTAGGTTCATCTGAGGTGCAAGACAGCAATGAGGCATGTTGTTTAACAAAGTGGTCTTTGTTAAAAAGGAACTGTCTCGGTAGATGTCTTCTTTTTGCTGAGTTGTCAGCTGGTCCTGTCTGACCCAGCTGTAACCTCTCTCCTGACCCAGCCGTAACTTTTCTCTTCTGTGGTACATCATAAAAACAGCAAGGCCAAACAGCAAGCATATATTGCAGTAATATTGCGGTAAAGCATTGATTAGAGAACGCATGATAACATATATATATACATTTTTCTAACAATTCCCTCCTCTTTATCATAAGTTCTCAGAGACCATCTTATCACCTAAAAGTGGCCACTTCAAAAAGATTTTCAGCCGTAGGATCACAAGTATGAGCACAAATAAGTTTACACCAAGAAAGGATAAACGTTGCGATATTATCATTCGGAAACACCCAGATCTGGGAAGAAGTCTGTAAACCCAAGTGCAAAAATTCCATCATCATCATCGTTATCATCAACATGCTGGCGTTCAGACATTAGGCATACCCCGGCCATCTTGTCTTCCATGGGCGATATTGCTGTAGTGATGAGACGATTAAACAGAGCACGGAGACATGGAATACAACAACAACCACACAAGGTGAGTATAGCAGTAATTGAGGACACAAGGGCTTTATACTTCCCAAAAGCAGTCATCCACTTGTTGTGCTCTTTCATCCTCGTTTTGAGGGATTGCAAGCTTGCAATCGCCTTCGTCAGGCTCCCATCAGGGGCGGTGTCGTTCTGGATGAAGGTGCAGCATTGTTCTCTGAACATTGCGCAGACCCTTCCTTTCTCAGACGACAACATAACAAGAGCATTGTGGTTCTGGATTGACATTAGGGAAGGCGTGGCTAGCTGTCCGTGCACTGCCTCAAGTCCCGCTTGTGTCCGTTTGCCCAATTTCTGCATGTTGCAATGGTTGTAATTTATCATGTCGACGTTTTTGTTCATCGTACACCACCAGCAAATGGAAGACTCCCATCCTGCTACAATTTGGTCAATTAATTCTTATTAATCAGGAACTCCTCTGGGGACTCTGATTGCATCAATTTCAGTCAGATCATCGTCGCCTCTCAAATTTAAAGACATTTTGTTTGTTTGTTTTTCCAGCTTTTTCCCAGATCTTGGCATGTTGATACATATACAATTTAGCTGGACTACATTCTCTGAAAGCAATGGCTTCTTTTTTCTTTTTTCAATGGATATTACTATATAGAATGCTCTGTCACACATTTCACAATCAGTAGATGTGACAGATGTCACACAATCTTTGGTCAATGGCAACTATACAACATAAAGAATCGGTCGCAAATCCATACATATGACGTATTCAATTTTTGTTTCTGTCTTTGCAGCTTGTTTTGCCATTAGAATTGTTTCGTTTTTCAGCAACTCTTATAGTTACCTGAAACAAATTATCCACATTCGTTTTAGATATAATCATCCCATTCTTTAAAATCTACAGCGGTTGTTGACAAAGTACACACATAAACATCATATTTTCATTGCAGTCCAGATCCGACAAAGCAGATCATCCTGCAAAGGTCAAATTGATCTTTTTAACAGCATTGTTTCCTTTTTTCTTTTTTATTTCTACCAAATTTTAATCATCCTTAGTTTCCCACTTGGTTCCAAAACATGGTAATCTATATTGTCACCCAAACAATTTTATATGGGGTTAAACCCACAGTAATTGTAATATTTATGAACAGTTTGACCAGGTCTAAACATTTTGTCCATGATCTTCCAGTTTTTTCCATGCACATTTTCACACTTTATACCAGTCCTGTCATGAGAATTAATTTCTGAAATCCCATATCTCGGTATTATTTCTTTACATAACGTTTTTTTCCACTGTTAAGGCATTCAGTGTTTTTGTTGAAGCCAATTCAACCCATTTTGAGAATGTATCTATTATGACCAGGCATTATAACCCTGTGGATTGAGTTTAACACATGTTAAACAAGCTCTACAAAACAATTTTTTTTTTTTATAAATGTTTTGAATATGAATCAAATCCATATGTTGTATAAAGCTGACTGACCTGCCTCATTATCCCTCCTCTTGAGCCATGCGACACACACCATGGCTCAATATTGCTGCCCACTTGTATATGGTTTTTGTAGGATAGGTCAGTCTTCTGGTCATTTATAGATACCATTCTCCACTTTTGCCCCTCTTTTCGTCCATAATCGAATTTCAGTCTATGGACTTTGTCGCTGCACATCTTTAAAAACGTTTCAGTAATTTAATCTGCTTCTTGTGTGTATAAAATTTGAAGCGTCTTTTACACTACAGCTATGCGGTTCCGTCTGCAAGCTTGTTACCTCTTAACACCTTATCAGTCTCGTGTGTGTGCCCTGCACACGTGCATCTAGCTATTTTTCGTGGCAATTGGACTGCTTCCACAACTAGCTTAGTTGTGGTTTCTTGTAGTTTCTTTAGTTACTTTTCAATCGTTTTCTCATCGTTTATCACAAGAATCTTAGCAATTTGAATAAAAATCAATATGTATGTTTTATTTTACTCATTTCTATGATATAGAGAATCCATATGTAGTAAAGTGTTGTATTACTACATATGATTTCATCTTCATTTACTTTGACACACCTTTCAAAATGCTTCTCAGTGTCCCAGTGCACACGTTTTGCGTGTGTAACTGGTTGTCTCAACCCGTGTTCCTCATCCTAATGTTTCCTCCCTCAAGGTGTCAAACCAATCAAGATAGAAAGATAAAAACCAACAAAATAACCGTCAGTAAATTAATATAATAGTTAATTGTTGTTGTTTCTTATCTTTAACTCAATCGCTCTCATTCTCAAATGTAAAAACTTGTATAGTCTTGACACAACCAATCGACTATTCCCTTTAAATTTAGCTTTGAAATGTCGTTATTTCATAATTATTCTTCATCCAATTCCAGAAAGCAAGTTCTTTCCATCTCTCAAAGTTTGTTTCATCAAGGCTAGGCATTAATGCTGTGTGGACCAGCTTCTGCCCATAAACAAATTGCTTGCTTTTTGTTTTTACTTCCTATTTTATCAAATCGTTTTTGTTTTGCGGTGCAAATCAGATAGAGTACAGTCTAATAAATTCTTTAGTGCACCTATATTTGCCAATTTCATCCTTTTAACACATAACACTTACAGCACACAGACAACACAAAAACAGCAGAGACACAGCTCACAAACAATACCAACAAACAACGCTGCGCAAACGTCATCCTCTCTTTTGACGTTTTGGTTATACTTTTTTTCTTTTCTCATCAGTGCATTTTATCCTTCATGCAAATATTGTCACATCTTCCTTAAGCATCACCCTGCTTCAAATATTCAAACATTCTCTGAGAAACTCGCACTTTCCCTGCTTCGCCCGCAGCCATAGCACCCCTCGTGCGAGGGGGGGGCGCAGCATCAATGTTGATTGGTCACAGGCTGGCCATTTCCTGCAACAACCATGATGCCGGCCCACCGCCCACACGAGCATAGCAAAGGCCCACGCGCACAGCCCCGCCCCGCGACAACGCGCGAGCGCAGGCACGCTTATCAGTCTCACCCTCTCAAAGGGCAGGCCAGCTTTGCTGTTGCGCCCTTTGTCATGTTCACATTCGACATCTTTCAATGTCTTCTACACAACATTTGTTGTCTCATTTGTCCACACCCTCAGCTACGGCCCTCAAGCGAGGTCGCGCTGATGTCGTTTCATCATCTTCCTGCCTATGCAACAACAAGCTCTCTTTGGATTTTTCTTCACTTCTCTTATTCTTCAATTTTTCTTTCATAGAACACACATCTCACTCACACACACACTCATATACACACCCACTCATGAGGATCCTCTGCGCGCACACGCACACACACCAACACAAAAGGATGACGCACAACATACGTATAAGACCACATAGATCCCACTAAGAACACCTTTTTGCTCGTCTTACTTGTCAGATTTATTCTTTATTTTACTTCTAGAAGCTATTTGTAATTCTTTTCCATTTATTTAGCCAATTTTAACTTCAGTGTTTCTTTATCTTACTTTATCCTTTTAACACAAATATCTCCTGTTAGCTAATTTAAGCTAATTTCTCTTTAATTTTGGCAGCCAGGTTCCCACTTCATTACATGGAAACCTGATTTGATTTGATTTTGGCCTAGTCATAACTGTCTTTGTTAATTTGTGCAGTCACGTGCCATGTGACCGTTTTCTCCGCAATTCCAGCATTCTATTGGAGGTCGCACAACTCCTCTTCCTCGGCCTCTAAAGCCTCCTCTGTCAGACATTGCTCGCCCTCTCTGGCCTTTCTGTCCTCTGCCTGCATTTTGGTAAAAAGTGTCACTATCCTGGTCTACCAGAAAAGTGTCTTTTGAAGCTTTCATTTGTTTTCGTTTTTGTTTGTCTATTACTACTTTTTCCGCATGGAGGGCGTGATTTATGTATTTCTCCAAAGTTCCGGTGTTCATGCCCATATAATGTTTGATCACCCAGCCTTGTATTGCTGGTCCGGACCCTGCGTGGATGGCATTTTTTAATTGCTGTTGATAAGCACCTTGAGGCGCATTATCTTCCACCAGTCCACTGTGTGCTTTAAACACTTTTGTCATGTGCACTCGATACTCATCAAAGGTTTCATTATCATTTTGCTTTGTTCTCCCTATTTCTGTATAATTTGCTCTGATTTCCTTTGACCAATCCATTTCTAGCGGGCTTTTCTGCCTAGTGGCCCTGTCCATCAACCCATAAGGAGGAGGTGATTCCTCAATTTTGCGTGTGTCATGTATTTGCGGATACAACTTCGCTATGATCTTTAGTTTTGAATTTGTAGCATGTGTTTTCTCTTCCCGCTCTTGTACTTCTTCTAGTTCTCCCTCAAATTTATATTTTTTAACCCATTTATCGAAATCTTTTTTAAGTCGGTCGGGATCCTGCCTTTCAATTATTTTCCAATCTTTGCATTTTAATTCATGTCGGGGTAGGGACTCTCGCTTACTATCTAAATTTCCCATGGTTTATTTTTCTAAATTTTGGAGTTGGTAGTTTGAATGGCACCTACAGTGTCCTAAAACCAACTTTATTCACAGGACAGTGGTTAAATATTCGATGTGTGGTAAGTCTCCTTTCACCTCCCCGAAGGGAGCGGAGAGTTCTTGCCTCTGCCCCCACACAAAGCCACTGTTTACAATCCTGTGTGTTTATATAGAGGAGCGCTCAAATGAGATCACTCTCAGTCAAACCGTACACAAGCATACCACGCGCGATTTTTAATAACAGAGGAGTCCGCACTCCTGCTGCGGAATTTAACTAACGTAAAAAGTTAGGGGGCTCCACACCGCCCCTGCGGAATTTAACTGTTTCTAATTGCACTTGATAGGGTCTAGAATTCTCAAGGTCTTTAAGTGACTTCTTGTCACTGCTCATTTTAAGTGACCTCGTCACCGCTCAAGTGACCTCGTCACCGCTCATTCATTTTTTAAGTGACCTCTTGTCACTGCTCGTATTAAGTGACCTCTTGTCACAGCTCATTCATTCCTTTTTAGTAGAATTAATATTCCTACTCACGGTCTGCTGATTCTCCTCCTCGGAAGATCTCGTCAACCCTCCCGGTGTCCAGCCGGACTGATCGAGACAGTCCCGTCAAAGGGCTTTTGTTTACCTCGGCCGAGGATTTTCGCCTGCGTCGAAGAGTCCGCTGGAACCGCCAGGTGTGTCGAGACCCCGGAACGAGCCCCCAATTTCTGTTAGGTTTATTCGCTGACCGAACAAATTTCAAGAGAAGAGCAACAGCAAACAAACCACAAGTGAGACAGAATATTAAGTCTTTTCTCGCGAGGAGTGCAGTACAGATAGCTTCACAACAATCTCACTACACTAAATATCTGTATGCACTCCCGCTCTTTTTATTGGGATTTGCCCTACCCACAAATCGTGAGACAAAAGCCCCTAAAAGAGGAGGGGGAACGCATGTGGGCTTTGCCTCGTAAGGAAGAAATCACTAGGTGTTTACATACTGATAAGAACATGTGGGAAGAGGAATTTGAGTGGCCTGGATAGAGAAGAAAACCTTTGACCTCTAGTCAAAACATAGCAAGGGATGCTTTACGACATTGTGTAGAATGGGACAAGCTAGGTTATTTATTACTGGATACATACATTCCGACATAATCTTACGATCAAGATAGTTTGGAAAACCCTGACAATGATGGTCACTTGTAGGTTCATCTGAGGTGCAAGACAGCAATGAGGCATGTTGTTTAACAAAGTGGTCTTTGTTAAAAAGGAACTGTCTCGGTAGATGTCTTCTTTTTGCTGAGTTGTCAGCTGGTCCTGTCTGACCCAGCTGTAACCTCTCTCCTGACCCAGCCGTAACTTTTCTCTTCTGTGGTACATCATAAAAACAGCAAGGCCAAACAGCAAGCATATATTGCAGTAATATTGCGGTAAAGCATTGATTAGAGAACGCATGATAACATATATATATATACATTTTTCTAACAAACAGCATTAAAAAAAAAAAAATTCACAAAAAAACTGCTATCAGTGATTTTCATAAAATACGACACTGTTATTATGAATAACAGTCTCCATCACTTCAGTGCCTGCAGGTCAGATTAATGAAAGATGTTTATCTTATGAGATCACATCAAACGGCAAACATTCTGACCAAATATATCATCTTGAAGAATCGGTGAAAGCATACATCCAAATAAAGTAATCAAAACGGCAACACGGTGAGGGGTATCTGAACATCAGAGCAGAGTTTTAACTCACAAACACCTGGTAACAGAGGTGAGGAAACGGGAAACACTTCCTTAAAGTAAGCCTTAAGAACTTTACAGGTTAAGATTAGTCGCAAACAGGTGGCGCATCAATGTCCTTGAGCATCCTGCATTGTTTGAAAATGAGAATGGTCGCTAGTTTCAATCCCTGCTATGTGTACAAATCATATTCAAAATTCATTTTTTTACAACAAACTTGAGAGCCTCCCCTTCATTTTCAGTGGGAACAGTGTTGTTGGTCTCCCTTTTTTGCTAGTGCGTCATAGTCTGGAGTCAAATTTGTTGTGGCAATTCTTAGGAGAGATCCGAGGTGTTGGTCCGTTTACCTCGATCTGTGATGGGTTGATGTTGATGCTCATGTGGCTGAACGTCACGTCGCGTACGTCGAGCCAAATTGGCCACTCGTTTTTAAACACTCGGCACTGTGTCCACCTTGCTTTTCCTTGGGTGACTCATTTTAATAGAAGGATTCCAGGGGAAGGTTTGTGGGTGGCTTTAGCGTCAAACTGTATCTGAAAGCTCAGCGCGCGAATTACAAGAATGCTGTCGTCACAGCCCACGCTCTAAATTCGGGACTGATACAAATAGAGCGCGAGTGCGCCATGTCCGTACTACTGAGTACGTACACGCACTTGTGAGTGTGCACCGAGCTTTCTGACACGGCTTCCGGTAGTAAATGCGCAGGCGAGCGGTTCCCCATCTACTGGGGAAACGCAGTCATTGCATGCAAAATGACAAAAAAAAAAGTTTAATAATACAATTTATTCAGGGTTGGCGGGCCGGATTAAACGGTCCCGTGGGCCGGATGTGGCCCGCGGGCCGTAGTTTGCCCACACCTGGTCTAACCTGTTTAAAAAATATGACAATAATTTGGATTTGCACTGAAATTACTGATATTCAGTAAAATACACCATGGAATCAAACAAAAAAGAAATTACCTTATACAATGATTGACAGCTCAATCAAAACAAATGAAAGTCTGCCGACGGTGTCTGACACATTTGAGTTGCAAACATGAAAAAATAATCTGAAAAAAATCTGAAAGAAGAAACACATTAAAGAGCATTAGAAACATTTTATGTTTCATCTGTAACATCTGGAGACACCAGAGCTCTATAAACTTCAAACGGACAAAGTTTGAAGTTGTCGTCTGGCTGTCTGAAATGTTTCTGTTGCATATCTTGCACTGTGCTGTCCGTCTTTTGCCGTCATAAAGGTAATTACGATAGCCGAAGGTGATGACTCGCGGTACCGCTCCCGCTGACGTTTGTGCATATCTGATATTAAGGGGCGTGATTCTCCAATAAACACGTTAGGTAGGTAGAGAGGGCACGACTGATTGATTGACAGGGTAGCGATCCAATCATGACAACGTCATTCTCAAGTCCAAGTCGAGTCTCAAGTTTTTTTAATTTTGTCAAGTCAAGTCACAAGTCATCAAAACAGCGACTCGAGTCGACTCGAGTCCAAGTCACAGTGACTCGAGTCCCCATCTCTGGGATCTTCAACCTCTCGCTGGCACAAGCAGTCATCCCCACCTGCCTGAAGTCAGCCACAATAATCCCCATACCAAAAAAGTCACCCCCAACCAGCCTCAACCACTCACCCTGGTAATAATGAAGTGCTTCGAGAGACTGGTTCTCGAGCACATCAAGGACTGCCTCCCCCCACACTCGACCCCCATCTGTTCGCATACCGGGCGAACAGATCAACGGAGGCGCCATCACCATAGCTTTGCATGCTGTGTTGAGTCACCTGGAACAGCGGCAGAGCTATGCGAGAATGCTCTTTGTGGACTACAGCTCGGCTTTCAACACAATCATCCCGGACATTCTGGTCACAAAGCTGGACACTCTGGGCCTCCCCCCTCTCACATGCACCTGGATTAAGGACTTCTTGACCAACAGGCCCCAGACTGTGAGACCTGGCCCCCACCTTTCCTCTACATGCACACTGACCACTGGTTCACCACAGGGCTGCGTGCTGAGCCCCCTCCTCTACTGTCTCTATACCTACGACTGCAGTCCGGCCTACGGCGACAACATGATTGTCAAATTTGCTGATGACACCACAGTGGTCGGGCTGATCTCGAATGGTGACGAGACAGCCTATAGGGAGTAGGTCCAGAAGCTCACAACCTGGTGCTCGGCAAATAACCTGGCTCTGAACACCACAAAGACAAAGGAGATCACCGTGGACTTCAGGAGGAAGAAAAGGGATCCCCCTCCCCTCTATATCAACAACAAGAGTGTGGAGAGGGTCCATGACATCAGATTCCTGGGAGTCCAGATCTCCGATGACCTCTCCTGGACACGCAACACCTCAGCTGTGTCAAACGCGCACTTTTTATCAAAGTGCCACCGGCTTCCCATCAAAGGGTTCGACAAGCCAGGGTGAAGGGACTCGTCCGTATCTAACCACCTGAGTTAAATTAATTCTACCGGAATCAATCTAATTTCTTTACGACGCCAATCCCTCTCAAGTCATCCGACGCGCGAGCCGAGTAACTCAATTCGAGGCGAGTCGTCGAAATGACCGCGCCATAATGATGGCTCCCTTCGGTTGTTTGATGCTTTTGTTATGTTACGGATATTTTTAGATGTCTTTGTTAAGACCTCAAGGATTCGTTAATTTACTAGAGCGCCCTCGCCCTAGCTGAGCTCAAGATAACTACTTCGAACCAGATCTGACAATTCCTGATGTTAAGGATTAA
This sequence comes from Syngnathus acus, assembly GCF_901709675.1. NCBI lineage: Eukaryota > Metazoa > Chordata > Actinopteri > Syngnathiformes > Syngnathidae > Syngnathus > Syngnathus acus. The sequence continues at coordinate 188,143 of NC_051097.1, forward strand.
AGCTGTCTTCACTTTAAAAAGAATTTAACGGATTTAAAGAATGACTATGATAGGGAAATAAAGACATTTTAAAGTTGTAATTACCGCATATAAAACCATCCTCAACATAGTTAATACGAAATAATCGATACCGAATTAAGGCTTAAGAAGAGTGTGTTGCCTTTAAGGCCGTAATTTCATCAATAAATAATTTCATATGGTTACAATGTTGTAAAAATGTTCCAATAAGTTAAGTAATCATTTCGATCTTGTAATAATAGATAATTCATAGTTTAAGTCGAAAAGTATTGTTGTGAAGCGCTACTTCCGGTTTCGCCGCGCTACTTCCGGTTTCGCGGAGCCGTCTCCAGGATGTTATCAAGTAGCCATGCTGTGGAATGCGGTCAGACTTACATCTGTTGCCATCTGCTGTGATTCATTAACAAGGCAATGCCGTAAGTCGTGTGTCGTTTTAATCTTAATGTTTACGCTGATATTTTGCTATTATTTTGTAAATTGTATTGGATGAGCGCACTTTATTTTTATGTTCTCATCAGCCATTGGCTGACACTATGTAACGTCTGTTGCAGTTTTCACCGCTCAGTAAAGAAAATTACAAGCTAGTACAGTCTCCTGGGTTCTTTGCTGGTGGTTTAACTACGCGTTTCCTCAAGACGCTACAGTGAAAAGGCATTGCCTTGTTAATGAATCACAGCAGATGGCAACAGATGTAAGTCTGACCGCATTCCACAGCATGGCTACTTGATAACATCCTGGAGACGGCTCCGCGAAACCGGAAGTACAAGCTCATCCGTAGGAAGCGCTGCTCGTGCCCGAGCTAAAGCAGAAGCAGCAAAGGTGAGAGCGTCGTTTGCAAGTAAAGAAGCAGAGCTAAAAGTGGAAAAAGCTGAAAGTGAACTACAAAAAATGAAAATTGACGCAGCGCTAGAAGTGTTAGCATTGCAAAGAGAAGCTCATGCTGCAGAAGCAGAGGCAGGAGTGCTAGAAGATGCAGAGGCAATACAAGATGAACATGAGAGCGGAAATTCTTTATTGGACAGAGTAAAAAGAGAAAGAACAAGTTACTATGTGCAATCACAAAGCGAAATTCGACCTCCAATCGCACAAGTATCAGCTACACCAAAGCAACACAAGGCCTCAGATAACTCATTAGTAACATGGGATCCATCTGAGGAAGATGTTTTTGAGCCACCACCTGTCAGCATTAGGCCAAAGTTCACGTTCAAGAAGACAGCTTTGCCAATTCAAACCAAACTTGGGACAAAACCAAAAGTAGAACAAACAAAGAACGCTCTTAGTCCACACGCATCCCCATTCATGCCTCATTGCAATAATGCAGCGAGCTTACCTCACCCAGCTGAGCCGTTTGCCCAATATATGGCACGTCGAGACCTAATCACATCTGGCCTCTATCAATATGACGATAGGCCAGAGAACTTCAGAGCATGGTACTCTTCATTCAGTGGTGCTATAGCTGAAGTCCACCTGACACCGACTCAAGAGTTAGATCTCATGACCAAATGGCTGGGAAAGGAATCTAGTAGTCAGGTGAAGCGCATACGCTCAGTACACGTCAACAACCCCAGTGCAGCCCTACAGAGAGCATGGGAGAGGCTTTGTGAGTGTTATGCAGCCCCCGAAGTGATCGAAGAGTCACTCTTCCAGCGATTGGATAGCTTTCCAAGATTAACAACAAAGGACTATGTCAAACTGCGCGAACTAGGGGATCTCCTCCAAGAGATTCAAGGAGCCAAGGAAGACGGCTATCTTCCTGGTTTGTCGTATCTGGACACTTCACGAGGAATAGGTCCAATAGTCGACAAGCTCCCGTACCCACTCCAAGAAAGGTGGATGACTCATGGTTCTAACTACAAAGAAGATCATAATGGTTGTTTCCCACCCTTCCATTACTTTTGTATGTTCATCTGCAAAGAGGCAAAGAAACGCAATGACCCAAGTTTCACCCAACAAAATAGTCAAACGTACATTAAACAAGAAAGATCCAACCCTAAGAGCTTTAACTCACCCAGACCTATCGCTGTGCACAAAACAAACATTACAACTACAAACAACGACATAAACAACAACTGCCCATTGCACAGTAAGCCACATCCACTAAAGAAATGCAGGACATTCAGGAACAAATCATTGGAGGAAAGAAAGGCCTTCCTCAAAGAGAGAGGAATATGTTTTAAATGCTGCTCTTCAGACACTCATCTCGCTAAGGACTGTAAATCTACAGTAAAGTGCACTGAATGTGACAGCACATGGCACGACACCGTCATGCATCCAGGCCCTCCACCTCAAAACAAGGCTCCTTCACCTGCTCAAGAGGACGGCGGGGAGGGAGAAAAACAACCCGACAATGTCGACGTAACATCAAGCTGTACTGAGGTGTGTGCCCAAGGTCATTGGGGTCGCTCATGTTCGAAAATATGTCTCGCCAGGGTGTATCCAAAGGGTAAAAAAGACAGTGCAGTTAAAGCTTATGTAATCCTGGACGACCAGAGCAATCGTTCCTTAGCTAGGCCTGAGTTCTTTGAACTTTTTAATATTAAAACTAAGCCTTTCTGCTACAACTTAAGAACATGCTCCGGCCTTGTTGAAACACAGGGCAAGATGGCTGAAGGTTTCCTGATCGAGTCGCTTGATGAATCAGTCATCATCCCATTACCTCCTCTTATTGAATGTCCAGACATTCCCAACAATAGGAGTGAAATCCCAACTCCAAGCGCTGTGCTGCACCAGCCTCATCTTCGTCTCATAGCCAAATGCATTCCTGAGTTAGATCCTCAGGCTGAAATTCTCCTGTTGCTAGGTCGAGACATCTTACGTGCACACAAGGTTAGAGAACAAGTCAATGGGCCTCATCATTCTCCGTTTGCCCAACGCCTAGATTTAGGGTGGGTCGTAGTTGGAGAGGTGTGCCGGGGTAAGGTTCATAAACACACAGTCAACACGTTCAAGACGATGATTCTCGAAAATGGCCGTCCAACAGTTTTCGGACTCTGTGACAACTTTCTGCAACTCACAGCAATGCCACGCACTAAAAGACAGGATAAGGCACCTGAACAAACTCTCGGAAAAACAGTATTCAATCGCACAGAAAACGACAACAAACCAGCTCCATCTATCGAGGACATTCTCTTCTTGGAGATTATGGACAAAGGAATGTATAGAGATGACAAGAATAATTGGGTAGCACCCCTTCCCTTCAAAGAACCTCGCCAACAGATGCCAAACAACAGGGAGCTTGCAGTCAGTCGGTTTTTGTCTCTCAAAAGAAACTTACAGAGAAAACCTCAAATGCAAGAGCAATACGTCGAGTTCATGCAAGGCATTTTCTCCAATGGTCATGCTGAAGTGGCTCCTCCACTGAAACAAGGTGAAGAGTGCTGGTATCTTCCAACTTTCGGGGTTTATCACCCACAAAAGCCCAATAAGATCAGAGTTGTTTTTGATTCCAGTGCCCAGTATTCCGGCGTCTCTCTCAACAGCGTCCTTCTCTCCGGGCCTGATTTGAACAACAGTTTGCTTGGGGTCCTCCTACGATTTCGGAAAGAGACAGTTGCCATTATGGCAGACATACAGCAAATGTTTCATTGTTTCCTGGTGCGTGATGACCACCGGAACTATCTCCGTTTTCTGTGGCATAAGGACAATGATATAAATAAGGAGGTCATCGAATATCGAATGAAGGTCCATGTATTTGGAAACTCGCCATCACCTGCAGTAGCCGTTTATGGATTGCGCAAAGCCATCCAGGATGGGGCAAAGGACTATGGTGCCGACACAGTCGAGTTTGTGGAAAGGCATTTTTACGTTGACGATGGCTTGATCTCTGTGCCTTCTCCAGCTGAAGCAATTGACTTGCTCCAAAGAACAAAAGCCGCTCTTGCTGAGTCCAATCTGCGTCTGCACAAGTTTGTCTCTAATTCTCGAGCAGTCACAGAAGCCTTTTGTCCTGACGATTGTGCAACAATCATTAAAGGCCTAGATCTGGAAGGTGAAGAAACTCAGTCACAACGAAGCCTAGGTCTCATTTGGGAAATAATGACAGACACTTTCACCTTCTCAGTGGCCACTGCAATTAAACCATTCACTCGCCGAGGTGTTTTGTCCTCTGTTAATAGCATCTTTGATCCTCTGGGTCTGTTGGCACCTGTCACTATCCAAGGAAGAGCGCTACTCCGTGAACTATCATCAGAGTGTTCAGAATGGGATGCACCTCTTCCGGAGAACAAGCAAAACAAATGGGAAAGTTGGAGAGATTCCCTAAAAGATCTTAAAGAGCTTCACGTCCCAAGAACCTACACATCAACTTCTCTCAGGCAAGCAGAACGCAACGAACTGTATTTATTTTCAGATGCTTCAACCAAAGCAATTGGTGCTGTAGCCTACCTGAAAGCAGTCCAACAAGATGACAAAGTTGAGGTTGGATTCATTATGGGCAAGGCAAGACTTGCTCCTCAATCAGAACCCACTATACCAAGGCTTGAACTGTGCGCCGCCGTCTTGGCAGTCGAGATGGCCGATCTAATTCAGGATGAGTTAGACCAACAGCTGGATGCAGTTCATTTTTACACAGACAGTAAAGTAGTTCTCGGCTATATCTGCAACGAGTCAAAAAGATTCTACACATACGTCCACAACAGAGTGCAGCGTATTCGTCAGTCCTCCAAGCCAGAACAGTGGCATTATGTGCGCACAGAGGAAAACCCCGCAGATCATGCTTCACGATCACTCACACCATCTCAACTGGCAAAAACAATATGGTTCACCGGACCATCCTTCATCTATCGTTCATCTGCAGAAACAAACCAAGCAAGTGGGAAGTTTGAGTTAATTGATCCAGAAAAAGATTGCGAATTAAGGCCACAAGTTAAAACACTGGCGACTAACCTTCAAGTCCTCACCTGTAAAAGCTTCCAACGCTTCTCTACCTTCAAGTCATTGGTCAGAGCAACAGCTTTCCTCATTCACATCGCAAAATCATTCAATGGCAGTAATCCAAACAGAGAATGCAAAGGATGGCACAAATGTCACTTACCTCAAACACTGGACGAAATGACTCGCGCTAAACACATCATTCTCAAGGAGACAAAAATGGACTCAATCTAGAAGAAATCTGCAAGTCGGTGACCTTGTTTTGCTCAAAGACAAGCAGGTCACACGCAACAGCTGGCCTATGGCCCGGGTCACTGCAACATTCCATGGAAAGGACAATCGTGTAAGAAGGGTCGAAGTTAAGGTCAGTGACCAAGGCAACATTAAGACGTTTATGCGACCAGTGACGGAAATCATCCTCCTCCTCCCCAAGGACTGATTCTTTCAAGGTTTAGTTAAGCTTATAGTGCCCCCTACGGGCCAGGCGGGGAGTGTGTTGCCTTTAAGGCCGTAATTTCATCAATAAATAATTTCATATGGTTACAATGTTGTAAAAATGTTCCAATAAGTTAAGTAATCATTTCGATCTTGTAATAATAGATAATTCATAGTTTAAGTCGAAAAGTATTGTTGTGAAGCGCTACTTCCGGTTTCGCCGCGCTACTTCCGGTTTCGCGGAGCCGTCTCCAGGATGTTATCAAGTAGCCATGCTGTGGAATGCGGTCAGACTTACATCTGTTGCCATCTGCTGTGATTCATTAACAAGGCAATGCCGTAAGTCGTGTGTCGTTTTAATCTTAATGTTTACGCTGATATTTTGCTATTATTTTGTAAATTGTATTGGATGAGCGCACTTTATTTTTATGTTCTCATCAGCCATTGGCTGACACTATGTAACGTCTGTTGCAGTTTTCACCGCTCAGTAAAGAAAATTACAAGCTAGTACAGTCTCCTGGGTTCTTTGCTGGTGGTTTAACTACGCGTTTCCTCAAGACGCTACAAAGAGATTTAATGAATAAGCAAGAAAAAGAATTACAAGTCGAAAAAACAAAATAACAAGACTCACCCACTCAGAACAAAAGAGGAGACTAAAGGTCTAAATCCTATTTGGTTGAACAAGTCGAGTGATCGGCTCTCCTTTGTTCCAAAATCCGAATTCTGTTTAAAAAAGAGGAAAGGTCTGGCCGTGAGGAGCATAGCCAAAAAAGTAAAATTGGCGTCTTCCCCTTTCTGCCCGGAGCGGCTATCTCCTCTGCCTTCCTCGAAACTTAAAATTTGACAAAGTCCAATTCGAAGACTCTGGAAATTCATCTTAGTAGATTTTGGTTCAATCTCAAAAAGAATGAAAAATCCATCTTCGTTCTTTTACTCCGGGCAGCGTCACGGCCATCGCCCTGACCAGGAAGAAGCGCGCCCGCTCTGTGTCCGGGCAACATATTTATAGGCTTCTGGCATTACCTCATCGTAATACGTAGGTGCACCACGGTTGTCTTGGCAACCTTGCTTCAAGCAGCAACCACTGCGCCTGACCACAGTCCGTCACCGGATGCAGATGTTTCCTGTTTTGCTCGTTCTTTCTTTTACTTTTAGCCCTTAATGTCTCCTCTCAACTTAATACATTCAGGTATGGATGGAACACCAATGTTAAATACAGGTTGGACAAAACATTGCAACATGAATCACATATATCTTGTCTAATAAAGATCAATCTCAACACATAATAGTACTTAACACAATAATGGGTTCCTCCAACTTAAACACATATATTGATATTGCTCAAGCTGTTACATCTTAAAATTATGGCATAGCATACTCTTATTCCAAAATTGTGCGTTGTTACGTGTTTGAACAGGTCGTGTCCTCCCAATTGCTAACAATTTAATTTATTAGATTTGTTAATTTCCATCAGGTCACCCCTATGTCAAGCTTTAACACCATCTCCTGGTGAAATTCTGAACTACTACATGTTTTGGGATAGCCAATGTGCCTGGGCCAAATTCAATACCTAATTTTACACCATCTCGTACCACCATGCCACTTGACAGCTGTCATCAAGAAGGTTCAGTAACGTCTACACTTCCTGCAGTATGGACCGGAAGCTTATGCTGGCCTTCTACCGCTCCTCCATTGAGAGCCTGCTGATGTACTGCCTGACCACCTGGTACGGGAGCTGCACTGCTGCAGAAAGAGGGAGGCTACAGAGGACAGTCAAAGCAGCGCAGAGGATCGTTGGCTGCCCCCTCCCCTCCCTCACGGACATATACAACACCCGGTGCGTCAGCAGAGCTCGCAATATCATCAAGGACAACACACATTCCGCCTCCCAGCTGTTTGAGCTGCTTCCTTCTGGGAGGCGCTACAGATGCATCACCACAAGGACTACCAGACCGAAAACCAGTTTCTTCCCGAGAGCCATCACCACACTGAACTCTGAGAGGAAACAACACCAGCTATAAGACGTTACCAATGCACCTTTATACTAACACTGTCACTGCTGCTGTCAACACGATGTGCAATAACTATTTATTATTTACTTCCTGTACTTTACCTCGTTCATGTTTATAAATAGCCATATTGTATATACTGTAAATAAGATTCTTTCACTTTTATTCATTACGGTCCCTTTATACTTCTTAATTTTTGTAATGTTTATTTTTTGGGGATTTCTTTTTTCTACATTCTCACTGCACTGGAAAGGGAGAAGCTCTCCAATTTCGTTGTACAATTGCATTGTAAAATGACAATAAAGGGCATTCTATTCTAAAACCAACACAATTCATGAACTCAAATTACATATACAGTAATCCCTCGTTTATCGCGGATAATTAGCTCCAAAAACCACTCGCAATAAGTGAAATCCGCGAAGTACAGTCACCCTCTCATCTGTACATTTATTTTATCTGTACATTTTTTGTGTCAATAAATGTATATGAAACCATTGAAGTGCATATTTTATTATTAGAACATTAGATTGTTTCAAACACGTAAATAATGCATTAATAGTATAAATAACATACAGACATTTTTGTATAAATATTGAAAATATAAATACGTGTGTGTGTGTAACATGTTAACAACTGGGCAGGCTAACGAGTTAGCGGAAAGATGCTAATTCGCGATCGTGCTAACACACGAAAACGGACCTCTAAAGGAATTTAAACGAACATTTGGAGCAATACTACTTTGTCCTAAAGTTTAGACACATGTGATCGTTCATTTCTCTTGTTAGGAGACTCACTTACATCGTCAATGACTCCTGTACCACTGTAACCGACATATGTACACGAAGGTAAAACAGGAAGTGGTATCGCCTGAAAACGGCCTTCAAAATAAATCACCCTACCTCAAATCAAAGCACGGCTGAATAACATAAATAACATGGAGAATTCTTAACACATACCGTAAATATGTTTTTAGAACAACTTTTAATAGGATTTTTTTTTTTTTTATAAAAAGGTACAAGGGTACGCACTGCAATTGTGTGGGTACTCCTTGCCTTCTGCTGGCGTGTGGGCAAGTTTTGTGCCATAATTCCTCAATTTAGAAGTTTTATTTTGACTTTAAAAAAAAAAATTAATTTGGAAAAAAAATCCGCGATGTAGTGAAACCACGATAAACGAACCACGATGTAGCGAGGGACCACTGTACCTGCAAATCAGTGTGACTTCTGCTGTTGCCTTTGCAAGACCAGTTCAGATATGCGTCATCACGAATTTACACGACATTCAGGTGTGTTCGGCAGGGCCGGTTCTAGGAATGCACATATAAGAGGGGGCAGTCAGAAACATGAAGGGGGCATGTTCTTTTTTTTTTTTACACATTTTTAACACTGTTAGTGTTTTCTTCACGGCAGTTGTTAGCTGTGTGTCCAGATCTCAACCTGGAGAAGTGGATTGCACTCTGTCAGGCCTCTACACTAAGCCCTGTCCAGCTTGGGTGTCCCACCTGAAGATTAAAGCTTCTGTTGGTATTGCTCTTAGGGTCACTGAGGCACGCAAACCCCCTGACCACAATAAGGTGGCAATCTCTCAGGGGGGGGGAACATATAATATGAATGTTATATTAACTATTATTTGAGTTGTCGTTAATCATTAGTTATATCACGGGTCAGTACGACGAGTTTGGTGGAGTTTTTACTGCTTCTTCCAACTCCTACCGTGCTGACTGTAACTTGACACTCTCTGGCTGTGTCTTGCCTCATTTGCATACTCACAGTGATTGGATGTTTACGGAGGGGCGCGGAGTCCTGACAGCAGGCTGTGTGAGGACACACACTGCACCGACATGAGAGAAGAGAGGGGGCGGATTAACGTGTGTTTCTATCAGCGGATTTTTCACTTCTAAAAGTTTGATTCGAGGGGGCAGGACATTTGTTTGAGGGGGCGTTGCCCCCTCTTGCCCCTGCGTAGAGCCAGCACTGGTGTTCGGACCTCCGCAGTGGAGGCTCTGCCGAACCCCTGGGACCGACTCACCGAACCCCTAGGGCAGGGGTGGCCAACCCGCGGCTCGCGAGCCGCATGCGGCTCTTTGCCGGGTTTCATGCGGCTCCTTTACGTTCGGCTCGCGAGCCGCATGCGGCTCCTTGCCGGGTTTCATGCGGCTCCTTTACGTTCATATCAACATTTGTGGGTTTATTTGTTTGTTTGTTTTTGTGCGTGTTCGCTTCGCTTGAGTTCAATATTGTATTTTCGTCAAACGCTGCGTGTTCGCTTCGCTTGAGTTCAATATGGTATTTTCATCAAACGCGCATGCGCATGAGGTGAAATCCCGCAAAGGAGGAGGGGCAAACCCATTCGGGGGGGAAGGGGGGGTATGTGGCTCTGCGGTACACAGTAAAAAAATGTGGCTCTTAGTCTCTGACTGGTTGGCCACCCCTGCCCTAGGGTTTGATCGAACCCAGGTTAAGGACCACTGCTCTAACAGTATTTGCATGTGATTGCATGAACTCTATAAAATAAAATGGCTCAAAACTTTTGAGTGGACAAAGTAATTTAGGATTATTTTTAATTAAATGATATGGCAACAGGGTTGAAATTAAGGCAGCGCTTCTCTATAATTTTCTGTGATGCCCCCCCGAGGGAGAAGAAAACATTTCGTGCCCCCCCTCCCCATGTTATTAACATTAAAGAAAAATATATATAAATAAAAAAGAAAGCTCAATTTACAACAAAGAATAACTATTAATAACATTGTTTTTTAGTCTCTAACAGAACAGATTGCATGTGCATCACTTTGCCTGAAATTAAAAATAAATTATAATTATTTAAACTATAAATATTCTTGACCAACTGCTATTTTATCCATCCATCCATCTTCTTTCGCTTATCCGGGGTCGGGTCGCGGGGGCAGCAGCTTCAGGAGGGACTCCCAGACTTCCCTCTCCCCAGCCACTTCATCCAGCTCATCCCGGGGTATCCCAAGGCGTTCCCAGGCCAGCTGAGAGACATAGTCTCTCCAGCGCGTCCTGGGTCGTCCCCGGGGTCTCCTATCGGTGGGACATGCCCGGAACACCTCCCCAGGGAGGCGTCCAGGAGGCATCCTGATGAGATGCCCGAGCCACCTCATCTGGCTCCTCTCAACGTGGAGGAGCAGCGACTCTACTCCGAGTCTCTCCCGGATGACCGAGCTTCTCACCCTATCTCTAAGGGAGAGCCCGGACATCCTGCGGAGAAAACTCATTTCGGCCGCTTGTATCCGGGATCTCGTTCTTTCAGTCACGACCCATGGCTCGTGACCATAGGTGAGGGTAGGAGCGTAAATCGGCCGGTAAATTGAGAGCTTTGCCTTTTGGCTCAGCTCTCTCTTTACCACGACGGACCGACACAGAGTCCGCATTACTGCCGACGATGCATCGATCCGCCTGTCGATCTTGCGCTCCATCCTCCCCTCACTCGTGAACAAGACCCCAAGATACTTAAACTCCTCCACTTGGGGCAGGATCTCATCCCTGATTCGGAGAGGGCATTCCACCCTTTTCCGATCGAGGACCATGGATTCGGATTTGGAGGTGCTGACCCTCATCCCGACCGCTTCACACTCGGCTGCGAACCGCTCCAGTGAGAGCTGGAGATCACGGCCTGAAGAAGCCAACAGCACCACGTCGTCTGCAAAAAGCAGAGACGCGATGCTGAGGCCCCAAACCGGACCCCCTCAACGCCTCGGCTGCGCCTAGAAATTCTGTCCATAAAAATTATGAACAGAATCGGTGACAAAGGGCAGCCTTGGCGGAGTCCAACCCTCACTGGGAACGAATCCGACTTACTGCCAGAAATGCGGACCAAACTCTGGCATCGGTAATACAGGGACCGAACCGCCCTTATCAGTTGGCTCGGTACCCCGTACTCCCGAAGCACCCCCCACAGAACCTCCCGAGGGACACGGTCGAACGCCTTCTCCAAGTCCACAAAACACATGTGGACTGGTTGGGCGAACTCCCTTGCACCCTCGAGGATCCTGCTGAGGGTGAAGAGCTGGTCCACTGTTCCACGGCCAGGACGAAAGCCACACTGTTCCTCCTGAATCCGAGGTTTGACCTCCCGACGGACCCTCCTCTCCAGCACCCCTGAATAGACCTTACCAGGGAGGCTGAGGAGTGTAATTCCCCTGTAATTGGAACACACCCTCCGGTCCCCCTTCTTAAAGAGGGGAACCACCACCCCAGTCTGCCAATCCAGAGGCACTGTCCCCGATGGCCACACAATGTTGTAGAGGCGTGTCAGCCATGACAGCCCCACAACAACCAGAGCCCTTAAGAACTCCGGGCGGATCTCATTCACCCCCGGGGCCTTGCCACCGAGGAGTTTTTTAACTACCTCAGTGACTTTGACCCCAGAGATTGGAGAGTCCGCCTCAGAGTCCCCAGGCCCTGCTTCCACAATGGACGGCGTGTAGGTGGAATTGAGGAGGTCTTCGAAGTATTCTCCCCACCGACACACGACGTCCCGAGTCGAGGTCAGCAGCACGCCATCCCCACTGTAAACAGTGTTGACGTTGCACTGCTTCCCCCTCCTGAGACGCCGGATGGTGGACCAGAATTTCCTCGAAGCCGTCCGGAAGTCATTCTCCATGGCCTCGCCAAACTCCTCCCACGCCCGGGTTTTTGCCTCAGCAACCGCCGAAGCCGCGTTCCGCTTGGCCATCCGGTACCTGTCAGCTGCCTCCGGAGTCCCGCAGGCCAAAACGGCCCGATAGGACTCCTTCTTCAGCTTGATGGCATCCCTTACCGCCGGTGTCCACCAGCGGGTTCGGGGATTGCCGCCACGACAGGCACCAACGACCTTACGGCCACAGCTCCGGTCGGCTGCCTCAACAATGGAGGCGCGGAAACATGGTCCACTCTGACTCAATGTCCCCCGCCTCCCCCGGGACGTGGGAAAAGCTCTGCCGGAGGTGGGAGTTGAAGCTCTTCCTGACAGGGGATTTTGCCAGACGTTCCCAGCAGACCCTCACAGAGCGTTTGGGTCTGCCAGGTCGGACCGGCATCTTCCCCCACCATCGGAGCCAACCCACCACCAGGTGGTGACCAGTTGACAGCTCCGCCCCTCTCTTCGCCCGAGTGTCCAAAACATGCGGCCGCAAATCCGATGACACGACTACAAAGTCGATCATCGAACTGCGGCCTAGGGTGTACTGGTGCCAAGTGCACACATGGACACCCTTATGTTTGAACATGGTGTTCATTATAGAAAATCCGTGCCGAGCACAGAAGTCCAATAATAGAACACCACTCGGGTTCAGATCGGGGGGGCCGTTCCTCCCAATCACGCCCTTCCAGGTCTCACTGTCATTGCCCACATGAGCATTTAAGTCACCCAGTAGAACGATGGAGTCCCCAGAAGGAGCGCTCTCCAGCACTTCCTCCAGGGACTCCAAGAAGGGTGGGTACTCTGAGCTGCCGTTTGGTGCATAGACACAAACAACAGTCAGGACCCATCCCCCCACCCGAAGGCGGAGGGAGGCTACCCTCTCGTTCACCGGGGTGAACCCCAATGTGCAGGCGCCCAGCCGGGGGGCAATAAGTATACCCACACCTGCTCGACGCCTCTCACCGTGGGCAACTCCAGAGTGGAAGAGAGTCCAGCCCCTCTCGAGAGGGCTTGTACCGGAACCCAAACTGTGCGTGGAGGCAAGTCCGACTATATCTAGTCGGAACTTTTCTGCCTCGCACACCGGCTCGGGCTCCTTTCCAGTCAGAGAGGTGACATTCCATGTCCCAAGAGCCAGCTTCTGCAGCCAGGGATCAGACCGCCAAGGTCCCTGCCTTTGGCCGCCGCCCAGCTTACACTGCACCCTACCCCTTTGGCCCCTCCCACAGGGTGAGCCCATGGGAAGGGGGACCCACGTTTCCTTTTCGGGCTGTGCCCGGCCGGGCCCCATGGGCGAAGGCCCGGCCACCAGACGCTCGCCTTCGAGCCCCGCCTCCAGGCCTGGCTCCAGAGGGGGGCCCCGGTGACCCGCGTCCGGGCGAGGGAAAACAAGATCCATTTATGTTGTTCATCATAAGGGGCTAGTGTGAGCCGTGCTTTGTCTGGCCCCTCACCTAGGACCCGTTTGCCATGGGTGACCCTACCAGGGGCATGAAGCCCCAGACAACATGGCTCCTAGGATCATAGGGGCACGCAAACCCCTCCACCACGATAAGGTGACGACTCACGGCTATTCTATGCTGGAAAAAAATACAATAAAATAATAATACTAATAATAAACATACATAATATTAAATTAAATAACAGCAATAAATAATATTCAATTCAAAGTCATCAGCAACATTAACTCAGGAGCACAATATATAAAACATTTTAACCTACAAAACAAAAATGAATAAAACAATTTGTGCTCAAAATGAGGCAGCATGACGGAGACCATATCCACGGCTGCAGGTAGTATTAGCTCTTCTGCAACGGTGTGGTTTTTTTCTTGCACTGACCGATTTGGTACGCTGCTTTTTATGATGCTTACAGTGCTTCCTGATTGACTGAAGTAGCATTCACATAGTGGGATGATTGTTGGCAATATTCAGCCCGTTTTCGCTGAAAAACCTCAAGCGTGATTGTGGTGCAATGACTTCATAAGTGCCGCCTTAATTTATTTGGCTTCATACTGTCCGCTGCCAACATTGTAAGGCACAGGAAACACACCGGTCTTTCCTCGTCTCCCATCGTAGTCGCACTGAAGCCGAGCGCTACGTACGCGTCGTCATATTTCCTTGTCTTAGCTTTCGTGTGACTCTCAATTCTCTTATCTCCATCTCTCTCCGCCGTTCCTTTCAACCCTGTTCAATATCCCACTGCACTTTTTATCGCCTGCTCTGTGCTGTGTGCGTATGTTCCGTGCGCTCTACAATAGTGTTGGCTCGTGAGTGAACGGTACGTTCATAAGGAACGACTCTTTTCAGTGAATGAGAGTGAACGACTCACTTCCTAAAGTGATTCGTTCTTTTTTTTCCTTTCATATAACTTCAACCAGTAGGTGTCAGTAATGCCCATTGAAGCTGGTGCCACCTCGCCGTAAAACAAAACGAAGAAGAAAATGACGTAACTTCCCGTTCACGAACGAGTCGTGAATTGCATTTCCCGTTCACTAACGAACGAATCTGTGAGTGAACGAATCACTCACTGAGTGAATCACTCACTGAGTGATTCGCATTTCCAGTTCACCGCGAGAACGGATCAATGAGGGAACGAATCCTGGCTTTCCCGTTCGTGAACGAGTCAATGAGTGAACTGCCTTCCTATGCATCAACGGATCAGTCAGTGAATATGTTGCGTCTCCTGGCGTGAACTATGTAAGCTAGAATGTAGATTTACGATTTACTTATAGTAGGTTTTAAATAACGTGTATGCATATATATGCCTAATCGACTGCAGTTTCACATTAGATTGCTGGTATGAGATGTACTTTTATTATTATTATTATTATTATTATTATTGATAAACATTTATGTTATAACTTGTCTGGTGTTTTATTCCTTGTTTTTATATTCGCCAATCAAAACATAAAAATCAGACATTTGGTTAACTGCTTTATATGACAATATAAGCTCAGTGGCCTAGTGGTAGAGTGTCCGCCCTGAGACTGGAAGATTGTGGGTTCAAACCCCGGCCGGGTCATACCAAAGGCTATAAAAATGGGACCCATTGCCTCCCTGCTTGGCACTCAGCATTAAGGGTTGGAATTGGGGGGTTAGATCACCAACTGATTCCCGAGCGCGGCACCGCTGCTGCTCACTGCTCCCCTCTCCCCCAGGGGATGGATTAAAATCACACGGTGATGGGTTAAATGCAGAGGACAAATTTCACCACACCCAGGTGTGTGTGTGACGATCATTGGGACTTTAATCTTAATCTTTAATGTATATGTGTTTTACGTTGTTATATGAGTTGGTGTCCCCAAAATTAACAAATGTCAGCATAACGGGGTTTTTCTTTCAACCTTTTATTCAAACACAAACACATTCGATATAATAACACCATCAACAAACAAGCCAACAAATACAAAATTAAAACATCACTGTCGGCATAAAGTGTGTCGGCTGGCAATGGCATAGCGGCAATGCTGTCTGTCATTCACTCGAAAATCTTCGCGAACGACCAATCAGCAGCGCCAGCGAGCGTTAGATGGAGGAGGGTCTTTACGAGTCAGGAACGTAATTTCCCGTTCACAAACGAGTCAGTTACGCAATTTCCCGTTCACGACCGAGTGAGAGACTGTTGCCAACGGATCAGTGTGTACGTGTTGTATTATAGAAAGAAACGTGTTAATTACCCGAGCCAATTATTATTATATATAATAATTTGGGGTGGGGTGGGGGGGTTGGGGGTTGTGTAGTTGTATTGTTTGATGTGTATGGGTTGTTTCCACTGGATGTAAAAAAATAAAATAAAATGCCGTATCAGTGTGTGTGTGTGGGGGGGATTCATTGAACTATTCGTTTGAACGAATCTTTTGAGTGAACTGATTATAAAGATTCAGTTCACCTAAAAGAACTGGAATGCACATCACTACTCTACAAGAGCGACTACTCGTTGCGCACACTCTTCCAGTGATACCGCCACTCCCACCTACTGCAGTGGATGTCTAATTACCCTTTAATCTAGTGCAGCCAAAAGAAAAGCATGTTGCCTGGTGTCACACGCGCCCCCCTTGGTATCGCACCGCTATTTGAGAAGCACTGATAAGGTAACAGTAACATAACATATTGTGATCACATAACATAAAATGATGACTAATTACATTATTTTTTATTATAGATTTTCATATCCACCGTATTCCCGGTGTCTGTCCTGGGTTAACAAAAGTGGGCCTTCCAGTAAGAGACTGCACCCCCTTTTCCAAGCAATCATTACCCATCATTACATTGACAATTGTCTTGCATGCCTTGGAACCTTCTTGGCTGCTGGTGGCTGTACTTATGATCAAAAGAAATTTAATGTTACTACAAGCGCATGTTTTTAACTGACTTTCCCAGACGTGGTAAATGTGCTGTTTTGAGCCTGTTATGAGTAATAATAAATATATAAACAATTACATGATGTGTACTTGTGTATGCTTTAGAAATTATTTTGTGGCTTCTGAAATGAAACCTTTGAACAATGACATCCCTCTGACACAGGAAGTAAACAGTAACTACAAAAATGTCGGGAAAATCCTACTCAAACATCTGAATTTAAGGTTAATCAGAGGCACTTTAAGTGGTTGCAGGTGTAAGACTACAGTTTAATATGAGTTTGAATGTGACTGGTTAATTCTGAACAGCCACATCCCCAGTTATTAGAGGGTGTCCACAATTGTGCAACCACTTTATCTCAGTTGTTTTAGCTTCTCTGTAAAATGTTTTTTTTTTATCCTCAAAATCAGTTATATGGATGACAGGTCACAAGAATAGTGGATAACGTTTTGAAATTCATCTTGGTCTCATATTTTAAATAATGAAAAAAAGATGTCATTTGAATTCGTTTGCATAGACACTGTCTATGTTCAATGTGATCACAATGATGAACAAAATAAGAGTTGGGACAAAAATACAAGCAAAATAAAAGCAGGTTGGAAATGGCTTTACAATTTAGATAATATAAAAAACAGTAAACAGTACTCAGAAACAAGACAATGTTTTTTTTATTACACCAGACCAGATCAGAGTATGCACTCTATTTAATTTTTTTTTAGCAAATTCAAAATACAGTGTCTTGAAATTGGTTTTCTATCCCATGTTAAGACAGGTAATGAATGACGTTAATAACATCCAACAATCATGATGAATGTACGTATGTACTTAATCCATATAGGGTGCACTGCATTATATTATTATGCAGGGCATGACTTGCGGTAAAAAAAAAATCACGGGAATGAAAGAATGTTTGGTTGTACTTTATTCTACCTCTTAACCATGTACGTACTATACTGTACTCACATTGTTGTTAATCGATACTCATCCGCAAAACCATCAACGTCCTTATTTTCCATCCATCCATTTTCTGTACCGCTTGTCCCCACGGGGGTCGCGGGCATGCTGGAGCCTATCCCACCAGTCATCGGGCAGTAGGCAGGGGACACTCTGAACCAGCACACAAAGACAAACAACTATCCGCACTCGCCCTCACGGGGGCAATTTGGAGTGCCCAATCAAAGTCAAAAGTCAAAGTCAAAGTCTGCTTTATTGTCAATTTCTTCACATGCCAAGACACACAAAGAAATCGAAATTACGTTCCCACTATCCCACGGTGACAAGACATAGTACACAATATACATACAAGTAAACAACACAAAAAAATAAAAACAAGAAGGCACAAACAATGAATAAATAAGGGGGTGAATAAATAATAAATAAACAAATAACATAATAAATAAGAGGAGCAAAAATGGAGCAAGTGTGCATACAGCAGACAGTCAGAATTCAAGATTCAAGAGTTTTTATTCGCCATGTTTGAGCGTGCCAAACAAGGAATTTGACTTCGGTAAATCACAGCCTCTGTTCAACATTTAGGTGACTAACAACACTCAGGACATGTGAAAAATGGCAAATATTCTCAAACATCCCCTGATCTTAAACTCCCAAGAGGGCAAGGAAGAACTCAAAACGATGGGGAAGGTCCCTTATCCAGGATGACCAGGCTGCAATGGATGCAGAGAGGACACATAGTACAAACAGTGTAGACAAATTCAAAAAAGGTGTGGAGAGCAGGATGTTATTGCACAGTAATGACTCTGAGACTCTAAGAGTGGTGTGAGTTCATCAGAGCAACAGCCTGGGGGAAGAAGCTGTCTCTGTGTCTGCTGGTTTTGGCGTACCGAGCTCTATAACGCCGTCCGGAGGGGAGTAGTTCAAACAGACTGCAACCTGGGTGAGAAGGGTCTGTAGAGATGTTCCTTGCACGTTTCCTGGTCCTGGAGAGGTACAAGTCTTGGATAGATGGGAGGTTGATTCCAATTATCTTTTCTGCAGTCCTGATTGTCCGTTGCAGTCTGTGCTTGTCTTGTTTGGAGGCCGATCCAAACCAGACACTGATGGAGGTGCAGAGGACAGACTGGATGATGGCAGTGTAGAAGGTCTTCAGAAGCTCTCGCGGCAGGTTGAACTTCTTGAGCTGTCTCAGGAAGTACAGCCTCTGCTGGGACTTCTTCCGGACAGAGTCTATGTGGCCGGTCCATTTCAGGTCCCGAGAGATTGTGGTTCCCAGGAACTTGAAGGTGTCTGTGGAGAGAATAGTATTACTGCGGATAGTGAGGGGTAAAGGTGGTGAAGGGTCTCGCCTGAACTCCACTGTCATCTCCACGGTCTTGAGCGGGTTCAGCTCCAGGTAGTTTTGGCTGCACCAGTGGACCA
The DNA here is from genome assembly GCF_901709675.1 of Syngnathus acus. Classification (NCBI taxonomy): domain Eukaryota; kingdom Metazoa; phylum Chordata; class Actinopteri; order Syngnathiformes; family Syngnathidae; genus Syngnathus; species Syngnathus acus. The sequence continues at coordinate 206,852 of NC_051097.1, forward strand.
GCCGCTCCACCTCCTGTCTGTATGCAGTCTCATCACCGTCCTGGATCAGTCCGATGAGAGTGGTGTCGTCAGCATACTTCAGGAGCTTCACAGGAGAAATCGTTGGTGTAGAGAGAGAAGAGCAGTGGGGAGAGAACGCACCCCTGAGGGGCTCCAGTATTGGTGGTTCGGGTGTCAGATGTGATGCCCCCCAGCCTCACACGCTGTCTCCTGTTGGTCAGGAAGCTGGTGATCCACTGACAGGTGGAGGCAGGCACCGAAAGCTGGATGAGCTTCTGTTGGAGGATGTCAGGAGCGATGGTGTTGAACGCCGAGCTGAAGTCCACGAACAGGATCCTGGCGTACGTTGCTGGGGTGTCCAGGTGGTGCAGGATGTAGTGCAGTCCCATGTTGACCGCATCATCCACCGACCTGTTTACCCGGTAGGCAAACTGGAGGGGGTCAAGCAGGGGGCCCGTGACATCCTTCAGGTGGTTCAGCACTAACCTCTCGAAAGATTTCATGAGCACAGATGTCAGTGCGACAGGTCTATAGTCATTCAAACCTGTGATGGCGGGCTTCTTGGCCACTGGAACGATGGTGGAGCTCTTGAAGCACGAGGGCACCTCACACAGCTCCAGAGAACGGTTGAAGATCCGTGCAAAGGTGGGCGCCAGCTGCTCAGCGCAGACTTTCAAGCAGGAAGGTGACACGCCGTCTGGGCCCGGTGCCTTCCTGGTCTTTTGTCTCCGGAACATCTGGCGCACTTCCTCCTCGCGGATCTGGAGTGCGGGCGCGGCCTCTGCAAGAGAGAGAGTGGGTGACAACGTTGATAGAGGTGTGGACAGAGCAGTTGTGGGGAGAGGTGAGTATGTAGATTGTGCTGCAGGAAGTCCCGTTGTGTGGGAGGACCGATCAAACCTGCAGTAGAACCTGTTTAGCTGGTTAGCAAGCCTTGGGCTCTCCACAGGACGTTCGTTTCTTGAAGCCCGTGATGCTCTGCAGACCTTTCCACACTGTTGAGGGATCAGGATTGGCAGAGAGGTGTCTCTTCAGGTTCTCCCCGTAACACCTCCTGGCTTTCCTGACCTCTCGGTTCAGTGTGTTTCTGGTCTGCTTGAACAGGTCGCGGTCGCCGCTCCTGTAGGCCTCCTCCTTGACTTTGCGCAGCCTCCTGAAGTTCGGTGTAAACCAAGGTTTGTCGTTGTTGTACGTGCAGAAGGTCTTAGTCTGCACACACAGATCCTCACAAAAACTGATGTATGATGTGACAGTCAGTGAGTTCATGCAGGTCTGAAGTTGCAGCTTCGAAAACTCCCCAATCGGTGCAGTCAAAGCAGGCTTGGAGGTCCTGCCTTGACTCCACTGTCCACTTCCTCACAGTCCTCACCACAGGCTTAGAAGTTTTTAGTTTCTGCCTGTAGGCCGGGATCAGATGAACTAGACAGTGGTCCGAGAGTCCTAAAGCTGCACGAGCCACAGAGTGGTATGCATCCTTAGCGCACAGGACGCTACGCAGAAGGGGGGAGAGAGTTCAGGATCCTAACAGCCTGGAGTATGAAGCTGTTGGTGAGTATGGTGGTGCGGGAGCGCAGGCTCCTGTACCTCTTCCCAGAGGGCAGAAGATCAAACAAAGAGTGAGCGGGGTGACTCACATCACTCACAATCGTGTTCGCCTTGCGGGTGAGATGGGAGGTGTAAATGTCCTTCAGGGAGAGGAGTGAAGCACCAATAATCTTACCAGCCGTGTTCACTATGCGCTGCAGGGCCTTCATGTTGTATTCAGTGCAGCTACCACCCCAAACAGCGATACAACTGGAGAGGACGCTCTCAATGGTGCCACGGTAGAATGTAGTCATGACGGCCGGAGGAGCACTAGCCTACCACGCATGTTTTTTGGGAAGTGGGAGAAAACCGGAGTGCCCGGAGAAAACCCACGCGGGCACGGGACAAACATGCAAACTCCACATAGGGAGGAATCGAACCCGCATCCTCTGAACTGTGAGGCGGACGTGCTAACCAGTGCCCCACCGAGCCGCCAAGTCCTCATCTTCTATATTCAAGTTAAACAGTTGGGCAAGTTCTCCGTTACATACCGAGTTCCCTCTCGTCTTTGTCTCGTCGTTGTCACATTGCTCTTCAGCAATGTTCCCCGCCTTTCCAGAAAGCTTGAATTGTGCCTGGTAAGCATGTCTCTTAGAGGGTGCTAATGCTTTTTGCTTTGCATAAACCGATAGTATTTATTTATCAATGGCGGCGTAGGTACATACTCTACGTATTATGTACTGTTCTCTGATTGATTTACGTAAGTTTACGTACAACGTAATGTCCTCTGATTGGTTCATTGCGTGTACATATTCATATTATGTCTCTACAGATTGTGGAATTGGTCCACACAAAAGGCGCACCTTATTGAAAGGCGTACCTTCGGTATTTGAGAAAATGAAAGGCTTTTAAGTGCGCCTTATGGTGCGGAAAATACGGTACATTAGGGTGACACTGTTAGGATGTGGAAATGTCTGACCACTTCAAATAATTCTAACTTATTAACATGTTAATTATTTGAAGAAAATATTATAATATAAATTATAATATAAATAAAATGATATATAATGTCATTCAGCTAAACTTCATGGGTTCATACATTTCAATTCTTATTCAAAGCATTTGTTCTTTCCTTTTAATTGTAATTAATCAAAGGAAGTGCTTAAAACTTGTGCTCTTGTCACTGTGCTTGATTTCTTAGATTTGCTGCTACTGTGATTCCAGCTTTCCAAACACCTACCTTAGTAAGCCACATTAGTCACATGTCCTCTTTCAAGTATTCACCAAGTATCCTGTTGTATGTGTTTGGTGTTCATTAACTTATAGGGCTGGTTTTGTTTTCAATAAAAAAATAAATGCTCCTACAAATTGCGTTGGGTAAATGAAAATACAATGAGGTGGGCAAAATGTATTGTTTAATTCATCAACGAAAGCCTGTAATTTATGTATACTGACTGATAAAGGCTTCTAAACAACTTTTCCTTTTCATGGCATAAGATTCATTTTTAACAATGCGCCATTTGCACCACGGGTTGCTTGAAAGAAATATAGAAATCTGATCCTGAAGCTGAGCTCACTTCACAAGCTGCAATTATCCATATACTGTACATACTTGTGTGTTTTACATACTAATACTTAAAAGTGGGTAATTGAATCCCAGTGAACCTTGGAGCTCATCGGATGAATTGCAATCGCTTGGCGAGACAGATACAGTATTTTAAGACAATACTACTATGACAGATAAATCAAGATAATTACAGAACTGTATAAAATATATATATAAAAAAAGTAATAACATATTTATATGCTGATGTGCTTTTTTTTTTGTGATGCGGAACCCAAATGCTTTTCTGTTGAAGTAATAAAATGATGGCCAAACGATTTTCTGGTAAAGAGCGGATTTCAAGTTTCCATCAATCCCATAAAACCATCGAGGTTCTGAGGTGTCAAAACAACCCCTAAAGTCTAGGGCCGAGAGTCCCTAACCAGGAGTGTCCAAACATTTTGCAAGGTGGGGCAGATTTGATAAAGTGAAGGGGCCCGGGCCCATTTTTTCGGACATTTTTAACTACAAAAATCTCATGCAAATACTCACTGTTCTGCCTTTCATTCATACCTGAAGAGTCAGATAACATTGAACAAACTGTATGAAATACCTTAAATTTACATGAGTTTAAAATTATTTTTGCCTCATGAATATTTTAAACAGGAGTTATAAGTAATGCAAAGTTGTCTGTTATTATTAAAACTTAAAACAAGTGAATTTTGCTCGTCATTTACAATATCTTTCAGAATGTAATAGTTTGTGTCACGTCTACAGGTTCATAACATCAACAGTTAACATGGCCACTTCGGAATGTTTAATATTAAGTAAAATTTACTTTTGATTTACTTTTGACTCACAGCCCTGTGTGAAGAATCGCTGTTGTGATGCCAGTTCAGCTTGGAGCTGCTTCACTCCCTGTTAGCTTGTCATATGTGTTAGCATGTTTAGTCTGATAGTGTCTCTTTAGGTTGAAATCCTTAAACAAGTCAACCATCTCTTTACAAATTAGACAAACACAATTGCCTTGATTTTTGTTGAAGAAGTATTGTAATTGCCATTTCTCTTGAAAGCAATGGCCCTCAACATCAACTTTCCTGTTTTCTTTGCAGTCGCCATGGCAGAAATAAGCAGAGAAGAGAGGTGATAGGAGGTATTACAGTTTCAAGTTTCATTTTTTTCTTTTTAAATTCAGTTTGACAGTGCAGGCGGGCCATAAATAATACATTATAAGACCGAAGCTGCAGGCCGTATGAAATCTGACCGAGGGCCGGATTTGGCCCGTGGGCCGGACTTTGGACATGTTGCCCTAGATCAGGGGTGTCCAAATTTTTTGCAAGGAGGGCCAGATTTAATAAAGTGAAGGGGCCCGGGGGCCAATAGTTTTTTCAGACATTTTTCAACTACAAAAATTTCATGCAAATACACACTGTTATAAAACAAATTTCATTGTCACAATTGTCTTTATTTTTCAAATGACAAAATAACCAAATATAAGCCATTCAGGCAGATGTGAACAACTCTAAAAACACAAATTCTGCCTTTCATTCATATCTGAAGAGTCAGATAACATTGAACAAACTGTTTGAAATACCTTACATTTACATGAGTTTAAAATTATTTTTGCCTCATGAACATTTTAAACAGGAGTTATAAGTAATGCAAATTTGTCTGTTATTATTAAAACTTAAAACAAGTGAGTTTTGCTCTTGTCATTTACAATATCTTTCAGAAAGTAATAGTTTGTGTCATGTCTACAGGTTTATAACATCAACAGTATTAACATGGCCACTTCGTAATATTTAATATTAAGTAATATTTAATTTTTATTTAATTTTGACTCACAGCCCCGTGTGAAGAATCGCTGTTGTGATGCCATTTCAGCTTGGAGCTGCTTCACTTTATCAGCGCGGTTACTCCCTGTTAGCTTGTCGTATGTGTCAGCATGTTTAGTGTACTAGTGTCTCTTTAGGTTGAAATCCTTAAACAAGGCAACCGTCTCTTTAGAAATTAGACAAACACAATTGCCTTGATTTTCAGCGAAGAAGTATTGTAATTCCCATTTCTCTTGAAAGCGACGTTCCTCAATGTCAACTTTCCTCGTTTTCTTTGCAGTCGCCATGGCAGAAATGAGCGGCGAGGGGTGGTGCCGCCACCTTTTGGTAATAGGAAGTATTACAGTTTCATGATTTTTTTTTTCTTCAGTTTGACAGTGCAGGCGGGCCATAAATAATACATTATAAGACCGAAGCTGCGGGCCATATGAAATCTGATCGGGGGCCGGATTTGGCCCGCGGGCCGGACTTTGGACATGTTGCCCTAGACCAGTGGTTCCCAAAGTGGGCGGTACCGCCCCCCTGGGGGCGGTGGAAAGATCTGGGGGGGCGGTGAGGAAGAAAGGGGCGGTAGGGGGGCGGCAGTCGATTTGTACACAACACGCCGCCCTGGCCCAGTCAGATCCGACAGCATAGACTACAAAAGCAAAAGCTCAGGTTTATAATTTCAAGCTTGTAATGTTCAGAATTTTATCTATAATAAAAACCGCATTCTGGCGGTCAACATCATCTTGAGTTCAAGTCAACATGAAATTGGGGACTCGCCAGAACGCGCCGTGTTGTGTTGAGCTGGTTAGGGCAGTGGTCCCCAACCACCGGGCCGCGGACCGGTACCGGTCCGTGGGTCACTTGGTACCGGGCCGCCAAGCCGCACAGAATTTTTTTTTTTATCGACGATCAATTAATTCAGGTCAAGACACTTGTTTCCATATGTGCCTTGGGGGGGGGGGGGGCGCTAGGAATTCACTGGGGAGCCAAAGGGGGCGCCAGCCTGCAAAAGTTTGGGAACCACTGCCCTAGACAATCACACTATCACCATGTTGCACTGTTGGTATTATGTTATTTTTCTGAAATGCTGTGTTACTAACGAAACACAGACCTTCGACAAAAGTTTAACTTTCTTTTTGTCAGTCCATAGCATATTGGCCCAAAAGTCTTGGGATTCAGGCAGATGTGTTTTGCAAAACGAAGACGAGCCTTTATGGGTTTTTTTGGCCAGCATACTGGAGTCCCAAAGCTTTCAGAATGACTTTGCAGCACATTCCAAAACAATAGATGTCACTTATTTTATTTCTCAGCTGTTCTTGAATTTCTTTAGAACATGGCATTTTGTTTCAACTTTTTGAGATGTTTTGGGCCGACTATATATTTTGTCAAATAGGTTCCCTTTGGGCGAATTCTTGACTGATCAGTGTCTGGGGATGATCAAGCTTGGGTTTGGTCCATGAAAATGAACTAAAACACAGTAAAGTCATGTTTTTACAAGTGAGGGCAACTACTTATTCACAGAGGGCCATATAGCTTTGAATAGTTTTATGTCATAAAAAATATCAACACCATTTAAAAACTGGATTTTCTGTATTCATTGGCTATCATTGTGTGGCTTCTATATTGGTTTGATGATCTTAACGTGGGGGAAAATTAAAATAAAAAAAAAAGAGAAAGGGCCAAAAACGTTTTACTGGTACTGTAGATAAACTTTTGCCTTCATCTGAATCTGCATTTATATTCCTCTCAGAGTTTCTTTTTCTGTTCGCCGGAACCCGCACTTTTGTATCCTCTTTTGTAACACTATCTGGATAAAAGAAAATCCTTTCTAATCACATAAAGTAAATCTGCCTGTCCCTGGTTTGCTCTTGGTTCCTCCTTCTCACACCGAACCGCAATAAATTTCCCCTTTAGCAGTTAGTACCTCAAAGGTAATAAAGAGCATCCGAGTCAAAGTAAAAAGAAAAACACTGCTAATGTACAAGAATAAAGTTATCAGATGAGAAAAGCTTATAATATTGTGAGTATTGTAATTTCAACTGGTGAGACAAGTACCTCTCCCCTACCCATCTGCTGACCACCATGCAGTACTGTATCAGGTAATATTTAAGAAAATTAAAAGCACTGTTAGTTGATGATCAAACACCCCAACAAAAGCGATTATATTAGTACTTGTACCTCTTTCACAGGGACAAATACAATAGTTATGTCAAACTGTTAACATTGATGATGGTGATGAAGCACAACCAATGTTGACTTACACTGATAGACAACCTTTCACATTCACGTGAGTGGGAATTTATTTTATTCAATTTAGTCAGTGTTTCCCAACCTTTACTGAGCCAAGGTACCCATTTTTATCCATTCCAAAAATCTCATATCGCACAAACAAACCAAATATCACAAAACATGCAAAAATAATGATGATCTTGTCTCAATTTACTCCTAGATTTACTTAGTTTAGTGTGAAATCTGTGTCTGTCTAATAGTAAACAAACCTAATATACTTGCAGGAAGTCATTACATATTCTGTTGTATGAAAGGTAGCAAGTGGATAACTTCTGCAATCTAATAGAAAAGTGTTGAATTGTTATGAGTGTCACTGTTGTGATAAATTTGGAGTTAACAATTTTTGGACAAATGCAACATTTTAAAATTTCCTGCAGTACTGCTGATGAGCTTTCACGACACATACAGTAAGTACTATAAGCTACAGCAACGCGGTTGGGAATCACTGAATTAAAGTATAATGTGTATTTGGAATGTGAACCGCAACTTCTCAACTATTAGACAGACGTGTCCGGCCGGAAACACAATTTTATAAAATAGTCTGAGGTGCTACATATTAAACATATAAAATTATTTCATTTGACTTACTTAAAAAATGATTTCAGTTGAAAATAAAAACTGTAAAATTATGTTTTGTATACCCACTATGTTTACAGATATTATAAAACAAACGCGTGAAAACACAATATGACAAAAATGAAAGAATGCAAACTTTTGATGCTTCCACTTGTGGAGGTACAAAACTTATTACTCCCGTGAATCTCTCTTGTCAGTCACTCTCCAGCTCCTTTGGCTCTGACGTTGGACTTTCTCGGGTTGGTAGTACATCATAGTGACAAGGAATGTGGCTGTTTTTTGGTAGATCATATGGGTTCTGGCCTGGCTGCATGCAGTCGCTACTTTGTCCAGTGCCATGAACAGTGCTTACAGTTGGCTCTGAAAGAAAGACACAGAAGATTACGTGACATTCATTTATTGAATAACTACTACAATAATTATTAGTCTGCTCCATAAAAGGGAAAAGAGACATGATCATTCTTATTACCCAAAACTGATAGGGAGCCAAAGTAACAAAAAAATGACAAAAAACTGCGAAAGTTTGGGGTACGTACAGGCTTTGCAATAAATGTAAGCAAATAAAAAATATACCTGACAAGAAAAGTAGAACTGTAATGTACTTACAGTTTATACAATATAGTACAAAGTGATGTGGTCATTTAATCAAAGAGTAATTCACACGTCCTATCAAAATTTAGTGGTAAATCCACTGGCAATCCGTCCGTCCGTCCGTCCGTCCGTCCGTCCGTCCGTCCGTCCGTCCGTCCGTCCATCCATCCATCCATCCATCCATCCATCTACAAATAAATAGTCCATCCATCCATCTTCTATACCGCTTGCCTCCACAGGGGTCGCGACTGTGCTGGAGCCTATCCTAGCAGTCATCGGGCAGTAGGCGGGGGACACCCTGAACCGGTTGCCAGCCAATCGCAGGGCACATAGAGACGAACAACCATCCGCACTCGTACTCACACCTAGGGGAAATTTGGGGTATTCAAGTGCCCTACCAATCATGATTTTGGGATGTGTGAGGAAACCAGAGTGCCCGGAGAAAACTCACATCGGCATGGGGAGAACATGCAAACTCCACACAGGGTGGAATCGAACCCTCCTAACTGTGAGGCAGACGTGATAATCAGTGCACCACTGTGCCACCCCCAAATAAGTAGTGACGTACATATTTTTAGTTGTCATTATCATATTTGGTAATCCAAAAGTAATTAAAAGTACTCACTTTGATAATATGGTAGATTATATTAGATTATATTAATAACAAGCAACTAATAACTGTATTGCAATACATTTTTAGAGCAACCCTCCCAATTTTAGAGATATGTATATATATATATATATATGTATATATATATATACATACATACATACACATACATACATACATACATACATACATACATACATACATACATACATACATACTACATACATACGT